>NC_056733.1:517247602-517357602 GCF_019279795.1 Protopterus annectens
AGTCCCTTATCACACTTTCGGTGTTTAGTGTACTGCCACTTATGTGGTAATTCATGGGTACATGGTTTTTCCCAAAGGGGATAACTATAAATGTCTTGGCATTGAGCTTGAGCCCATGGCTCTGGCACCAAGCATCTATTTCTGTAAGGCCCTCTTGTAGAATATCCACATAATTTGGGGATTCAATAATGGCTCTCAGTTTGCAGTCATCTGTGAACTTTGTTAGCCAGAGTCCCTTAGTGCTGGCCTGTACTTCAGAGAAGTACATGCCAAACAAGAGCGGTCCCAGGACTAAACCCTGAGGTAGTCCACTTGTCACTTGTCTGGAGCGGGATTTTGAGTCGGCTACTTTTATAGTGTGTGTTCTGTCAGTAAGCCAATTGGCAACCCATTGAGTGATGTAGGGATTAATACCCAGCTTAGTAAGTTTATCTATGATTCCAGAGTGAGGGATGGTGTTGAAGGCCTTGGCGAGTTCCAGATAGGCTGTGTGGACTGCCTTGCCTTTGTCCACAGCTCTGGAAACTAATTTGAAGAAGTCAATCAGGTTAAGGAGACAAGATCGGCCCTTTACAAAACCAAACTGGGTGGGGTCCAATGTTTGACGGTTGCCAATGTCTTTGTTTATAAGTTCCATGATAATGCATTCCATGGCTTTGCAGATCAGGCTTGTCAGACTGATGGGACGATAGTTCCTGGGATCCAAGGTGGATTCCCCCTTGTGGAGTGGGACAACAGTAGCTGTGCGCCACTCATGGGGCACATAGCCTGAGGAGAGGCTATGATTAAACATGACACTTAGGTGAGGTGCCAGTTCATTTTGTAGTTCATGTAGTACACAGCCTGGGATGTCATCTGGTCCCATGGATGCTGTATTCTTAGCTTTGGAGAGTGCGTTTTTTACCTGTGTGGCCATGATTACCGGAATTTGGCAATCATTTGGTATTGAGATGGACCCTTTAGGGGGTTAGAGGGGGGTGAAGTTGGCACTGAATCGATCTGCCAGGATATTGGCAATATCCTTGGGATCACTATATTTAATGCCATTCTGGTGTAGCTCAGAGCAGATCTGAGCATTGCCATTTAGATTCTTGACATAACTATAGAATGCCTTGTGGTTGTCCTAGGTATCTTTGGCAATTTTATTTCCGTAACTAGTTTTGGAGTATTTTATGAGGGATCTCAGCTTCTTACTGAGGCTGGTAAGGAAGTATTTTGCATCCTGGGATTTTCCTCTTTTCTACAACAATTTCTTCCTTCTGTTGTATAGTTTCTTTATGGCAGGGGACCATCAGATTGGCTTCCTTTTTTTGGAGGAGAGCGTCTTGGTTCTATTTGGAATGTCACGATTCATGCATGAGTAGATGTGCTCGTACAGTGCCTTAGTGTAGGATTCAGCAGTCGAACTTTCAGTTCCCGTCTGCATAGGTGTCATGACATTTGTCACTTCTAACTTGAGTAGCATGAAGTTAGCTTTGGAGAAGTTTTTTGTGGAGGTTTCCCTACTGGGGGGTGGGATGTGGATGTCAAGGGTGATTAGCTTATGGTCAGACTTGACCAATGAGGGGGTGACCACTGGTGTGGAGCATCGATCTCCCATGTTGATAATGACCAGGTCCAGGATATTTGAGACCCTGGTGGGACTATGAATTAGTTGATCCAGGGCATTGGAATTTATGAATTCCAAGAACCGTTGGGCAAAGATGTTGGTACCCAAGTAGTTTTCCAAATTAATGGCAGGGTAGTTGAAACCACCCATTATTAGGGTGTTTGGTTGTATCTTAATATTTTCCAGATGCTTAGAAAGGTGTAGTGAGAATCTTGAGGCATGGTGGGGGGATCTGTAGCAAGCTATAATTTGGATTGCAGTCTTACCTAATGTTAGTTGCACCTCTAGAATTTCAGATGCACTGTGTTAGGCAACTAGCCTGGAGGTGTTACTATCCTTGGAGAATATGGACACTCCTCCACCTTTAATGTTTCAGTCCTGGATTGGTGGCCGAAAAGTGTGGTAAGAGTTGTAGCCTAGTATTGCAGGGGTGCTCTCTGGAGCCTTGAACCAGGTCTCAGTTATTACACAGATATCGATGTTCTCCATTTTTAGGAGTGCTTCGAGAGAGTGCATTTTGAGGTTTAGACTGAGTAGCATTACCTTCAGATTTTGCATGCTTATATCTGTTACGGTGGTGGTTTTGTCCTTTGAGCCTTGCCTAAAAAAGGCACTATAGGGGTGGCAAGAGCCTTAGCCAGTAAATTGAATCCCAGGGGCGACAGGTGCAGACCATCTCTGGCAAAGCATGTGGTTTGTCGATCATGTCGTCCCAGGCAGACAGATACTGGATCCCCTTTGAATGACACCAAAAACTCAGCCAATTGTTGAAGTCAATCATTTTGTCCTTATACTGTGGTATCTTTCTGGGCGAAGGCAGGATGCTACTCAGGGCTAGAGTCATACCTGCTTGGGCCACATGATCCAAGAGCTCTTCAATGTCTCTTTTCATGTAGTCCAGGGAGGTACGTCTTAAGTCATTCACTCCAACATGGACAATGGCAGAGTCATATTTGTACTTGCTGTGCAGTGACTTGAGTGCATGTGTGATGTGGCAGATCCTGGCACCCGTCGGGCAGCTGACTGCAATTTTCCTCCTTGTTCAGCCTGGTGAGTGGGACATCAGTTTGCCTGACTATAGAGTCACCTATGACTAAAGTGTTGGGTACATTGTCTTGCCTTAGGGACTGTTGTTGGGTGGCACACTGGTGTTGTGAGCTATGTGACACTTTGGTTGTGATTGGGGTTTGTTTGCGTTTCAGCTTCGGAGGTCCTTGTTGCTTGGGCAGGTTAATGTTAAGGGCCTTTGCATAAGTGGGTTTATTGTTACTATGTGTGGATTTTGGTGGCATGAGTTTTGAAGGGCTATGTGTTGCTTGAGGTGTAGTGCAGGTGTTAACCTTCTCCTCTTGACTGTCTAGCACAATCTTGGGTGGACAGAGCTTTGCTTCCAATTTGGCTATGTAAGTGCATCTCTCGCAGGTTGTAGTGTTGGGTGGTAGGAGGAGAGGGCTGTCTGTGTACATGAGGCAATTGTTGCCTTGCCCCAGTATGCCCAGATTCACCAGGTGGACAGGAGAAATCACTGGAAACTGACCCTTGGACATGCCTGGTTCGGTCTTTCTTTTGTAAAGTACAAGAGCTGTTTTCCATTACCTTGGCAAGGTACTTTGCAATTATAGGCTGTTTAGTGCCTACAATTAATTTCTCCTTATTAACAAGGAGAGTTGAGTGCTTGTATCAGTTTAAGGTTTCCTAAAATGTTCCAGCAGGTTTTAGAGCAAGTGCTAGTCACAGGGATTCAGAGTTTAGTGCTACTACTAAGAAACCAGCTAGTTCTAAGGGAAAATTTGAAGAGCAGACTTTCTGGCACCAGGAATAGTTTAAAGTGCTACACTAATAACCTAATAAAGTGCAGAAGAGCAGAGAACTAGCAGATCTAAGGGAAAAAATTGAAGAGCACTGCTCAGAAGCTTACAAAAAGTCCTGGATACAGCAAATCTGTGTCTGGGCTGCACTAGTGCCAGGAAAGGCAGGAAACATTTTTTTTTTTTTTTTTTTTTTTTAGTAGAAAGTGAAGAGGCAGAAGATAATGATATAATTCAATATGCAGAAGCTAAAGGGGTGGGCCTTTGCTAAGTTCTCACTATTAACAGTAGAATGAGCTAATATAATGTGATTGGGGCGAATGTCCAGTATCAACTTTATACCAGAGGCGGGCAACTCAAAGCCACCAAGACAAAAAGACCACAACAAGAACTGGGAGGGTGAGTGGGAAAAAACAGTTGTACAGATTAGAGATAGTAAATCAAAAGTGCAGACAATAAATGTATATGTGTGCTGATGCTTCTGCCCGAGAATCTTGAATAGTAGCAGTGCTACGAAAATAAATTTTGTAAGGTAAGGTGCATGGTTAGTGTCAGGGGCAGAGGAAGCGGCATGGTTACATTTAGCGTGTGTGTTGCAGTAAAACCTTAACCATGCTCTAGCCCTGCCCTAACCTTTCAACAACTCATTCCATAACACTACCACTGCACTGGCAAATTTAGTCTGAACGTAGGGGTGGAGTTGTGGTTCTAAGATCACAAAAGGAAACTGTTTTCTTTTGCAATCTTTTTTCTGTTCATTGCTTTAGGATATTGGTAAATATTTTTTTTTCAAAATGCAAGCATTGATCAGCTTGTTTCATTCCTTTCACATTTCAATGAACTGTTGCATACACGTACATACATAGTATAAATACTGGGCTTACACAGTGTGAGTCATAATGTGCAAATTGAAAGGGGCAGCATTTTGCCTGGCATAGGAGAGCAACTACTGTATCAGTTTCAATCGCATCACATAAATGAAACTAAAAGGGTATAAGTAATCCTGCAGAGAAGTTAACTGTGTCCAGATTGACATATGCTTGCTATATTGTTAATGATGCATAAATCATTAACCACAGTACATGTCTGGCATATATGACTATATTTTGGACATGCATCATAGGGAAGGGATAGTTTTGTTGTGTGAGGTAGCAGTACAGAAGAATAATGCAGAAATCAGACTTTTCTGGCTAGTCCTTGGGGGATGTCCGCAGGCCAGAAACTGGTGCAGAGTTGCTAAAATCCAGAATACAACACCTGCCCACCACTCCGCAGACATGATACATACATACAAACAGACAGACACATAAACACACACACACACACACACACACACACACACACACACACACACACACACACACACACACACACACACACACACAATCACAAAGTATATGTCTTAAATTTATTAATCCTTTGTCAAACTCAATTGCTAATATTTTTTCTAGCTGCCCTCCAAGCATACCTCTAGCACTACAAGTGCCCTATCAATTTAGTGAGTTTTCTTGTTCAAGCCAGTCTTGAATTTCACAAGGGATTGCTAAATTAGTTCTGGGAAGCATGACCTTGTCTGTATTGAAAGGTTAAATTTTATTGCACTTTTAGATATTTCTGCAGCTTTGTTTTTGGCTTTTTTTACTAAGTTCTGAATTTATAAAATCAAAGGAAAGTTACTGTTATTTTAACAGTAGACTGCTGGAGAACATCGACAAGCATACATAAATTGTTTATACATGTAGATACACCATCATGACAGGTTACCTTCTGAGCAATTTACAACTCCTTTTCTCTTGACATGGTATTTTTTCTGCTAGAGCTGTTAAAACTAGCAGCTGATAGTTTTTGAAATATGGTAAGAGGCAGTTATAGAGGTATCCCATATAAAGATCAATGTTAATTACAGAAAACAAAGAGTAATAGAGGCAGCTGGCAAGTGTCAACCATTTGCTACTTACTGAAGGCCATTTGCCATTATGGTTTCTGTATGGTTAAGCATCTGATACAAAAAATAAAAACTATTAATTGAATGCTTCCTTACAACTACTGTTTGGTATTGCACACCAACAGAGAAGGCTATGTGTTTAAGTATGATCATTGTTAAAAAGTTGAAATACATTGTTATCATGCTTTTTTCACTTGCTTCACTATGAGACATTAGAAGTGTACACAGAACGTGCAGTGAAAGGACAGTTTCATTATCATTGTAACATTCATGTGTTTCATAGCAGCAAGCTAAAGTAGAATGTGCAGCCATCATGTGTTTCACTTCAAAATGAAGCATCAGAAATGTACAAAAATGTCTGCCTTTTTTGGGGGGGCTAGTTATTACACTAAAACGCAATTGTATGATAACTGTTTAATGATCCATAGTATGACATGTTGGATTGCAGTGCATGTATACTTGTTGCCGTTACATACAATCCATTGATCTGAGTTCCCCTACATGTGTTAATAGTACATCTGCATTTGAGTAAGTAGTTATCCACAAACAGGGCCAAGAATTTCTCTATTTAGAGATTTGAGGTATTGCAGTGCCATATGTGTGAAATGAGTTCTCTTTCTTAGACTGGCTCTGGCATATAGTCTGAACAGGAAAACTACTGCTTGAAGACTACTTAGCATGTACAGTAGAGGATGACCTGTTATTTATTTAAAACTGAAACCATAATCAAAATTGGCTCAATTCTTCTATAGTCCCAATTTAAAATTGTAACCGGGCCCAAAGTTGACACTGCCCTAATATACCCCCACCTCCTTCCATTTAGCCCCACCCATTCAGTTGCTCCCTGTAGCCTCATATTGATTTGAAGTATCTTTCTGTCCCTGTTTTAAAGAAGTAAAAATGCAGAGACGAAGAGACTAATAATTTCCCATAAAGTAAACTGATTGCTGCCCATAAACTGTTTATCTGTATAAATATCTTCTTATAAATATGTGATGCAAATGTTAGATGTGGATTCTTGTACTCTATATAATGTCTAACTTATTTTTGCTTGATCTCTTTAAGCAGAATCTTATACTGTATATAAATCCTCAATTTTTGTTTAAGATTTTATCATTATTTTAATGATTGTACAATAAAAATATGTAGTTTTTCTTCCCGGGCTTCCAGTGAAAAGGGGTCCATTCTAAATCCGAACAGACTATCTTGGTAAACAAAGGCAAAATACATCAATAAAATAAAATTCCCAATGTGTCAGAACATCATCTTGTCGATATTCCCAAACAATCCAGCAAGCACGTTTCATAATGTTCAGTTTACATTAAAAACTATGTAAAAGTTCCCTCTCGACATTAGTAGTAAAGACAAAAGAATCATACTAAAGAGTTCACTAACAGTTCACTTCCAGAGTAATTGGATATACAGTTGTGGCATAATATAAGCAGAAGTTCCACCTGCCCCACCATCAGCCAGCTACTCTGTAACTTAATCCTCCTAGTTTGAAGATTCAGTATTTAAAATTACTATAGGTGTTGTTTCTGGATGCAAATATTTTTTGTCTAGTTTTGAATATCACTGCATTTGTACAGGGCAAATAACTTTCTGTCCAACTTGCTGTTAATGTATGATTGTACTTTGTGAGATATATATGACAATGAATTATAACTGCATAGCTTTGTATATGTTTAGTTATGTCTTGAGTACCACGGTATCTTGGTTAATTGATGATTATCATGTCATCTCAGACGGATGATGTGGACAGTAAGCAATGTATGGTGCCCCGCAACTCCACCTGGATCTTTTCTGCAGAACTTGAAGTGTATATTACCATCCCCAAAAAGGGACAGAGAGTCACCTACAAATGATACAAAAGGCTGCAGCTTCCCATACTGATTCATATCATCACATCCCATCATAATATTAAACAGACGAGACGCCTTATACACTACTATAAGATCGACATGCATATGCTTGACAAGATAAAAATAATGAGAGAAGGATAACCCAGAGTTATACTAAATACACTAGTATTTGTAGATGGCAATATTCTTATGTGAAACACTGTAAGGTCCATATAACAGGCGTCAATTTAGAGCTTAATCCATCTTGTTCTGTTATATGACTGGTATCTCACCATATACCACAGTTATTTGCCTTGCAGTTAATGAACAAATAGTGTGCCAGCTTTTCTGGACTGAGACAGATCTTCAGGTGTTAAATGGGCCCACCAGTCTCATATGTGGCTTCAGGTATCCCTGTTCTAGGTAACATTCCCTATATTCTTTAAGTAATCATCCATGTAGTTACATATTGGGATTATCATTTGTTTAGCCTCTTCTTATACCAGTCTGCCATTGATGACCTATAAACAGTGCAAAGACTTAGCTCCAAGGAATACTATGTAACCCAAACCCCTCCACCAAGACAAGTCCACTATCTTGTGGTGGGGGGGTGGAAAGTAAGACCATAAGCAGATCTATAACAAGGTTCTAGAAAAACTGAAAGCTGGACCTTTGATTCTAGGGAAGTAATACAAGTTCTGTATTGGCCATGAGACTGTGGATCATGTCATATTAGAGGGGTCACATGAGTTTGCCAATATAGTCTTTATGTGTTTTATACATATAAAGAAAGCATATGAATACTGGCCGCAGAATGCCTTGAGGGAGGTGCTATGACAATACAGTGTTCCAGGGTCACAGACAAGTTAGTCAGTCTACAGATTTAACTTTTATTGAACCGTTTTGAAATTACTTCTTACCTTCTGGTCCTACTCCAGTGCCCCCATCAATCACTGCATCTGCCAGCTCTATTTTCTATCACCAGACTAACTCCAATTTCATGCTGGGGTGAGCATGGAACTTAAGAGCATCCTAGGGGTCTCTCCAGAAACCTCTTCTGCAAGGGAAAGTTTTTTTTACTGTTACGACTTACTCTTGTCTTGTCCCTCCCTATGCTCATCTTATAATGCTATCTGAGGGCTACTTGTCTGTAAGGACCGCACCTCTCTCAGGGAGCACCATAATGAACGTATCTCTCCCCCTGGGACAGGCATGCCCATCCCTCCCTGCCAGCTTTTCATACATCTGAGCTGCTAATTGAACCAAAGCTGCCTGAGCCATAGTTAGGGCTTTATTCCTTTTTGCCATGGCACTGGCTTTACTTTCTCAAATTTAACTTGGACACTTCCAAAGCAGACACAGAAGACCATCAAAGTTTTGCCTAGGGTGTGCCTGATTTCTCCACCTAGTCATGGTTTTCATGAACAGAATATTAAGGCACAACTAAGGTTTGGACACAGTTGTTAGCAGATAATTTTCTCTTGGCCTCAACTTACTGTAATCTCCAGTATTTGCAGGAACAGTTCACCTTTATGATGAAGTAGCTGGGATGTAAACAACACTTCTACATCAGAGGTCATGGCTGTATACTGCAAAAGAGTAGTAATGATAGAGTGGCTTAGAAACTGACCAGCTGAATGGTGCAGCAGTGACAGTAGTGCAGGCACTGCACTGTGCTGTGGTGGGAAGCAAGAAATGAGACATAAGACAAATCCCTCATTGACCATTCAGTCCATCTTCCCATCCTAACTTATGATCATTAGCATTGGGTGTCGACAAAAAGGATGAGAGTAGGTGCCTTCAGAGAGCTACTGAACCCACAATAGAGACAGGAGCTTGGAAATCAGGAAAGTTCTCAGAGCAGAGATGTTGTTCTTTAGGTTTAGGAGGAGTCAAGTGAGGTGGGTTGAATATCTATTGAGGAGTTCCCCTGGGTACTTCCTGCAGCAGAAGATATAGCTAGCAACGTTCACAAGGAGGGCTCAGGATATGCTGGGCAGATTACATCTTACAGTTTGCTTGGAAACAACAGAGGATCCCACAGGATGGACTCACAATGGCTGCTGGGGAGTGGCTTAATTTTTCAACCGAACTCAAAAAGAAAGTCCAGCACCAGGGAAGTTTGAAATCAACAATTCTTTATTGTGGCAACCCAAAAATGAACAGCAGACCGGTTTCAGCAATAATAGAGCCTTCAATGTCCAATCCAGTAACAATAAAGGCTCTCCTCCATATACAGGCACAATTCCACCAGGTTACTTCTCCAAAAGTAATAGTAATCCAAAAAACGGAAAACGCTGGATAATATTTTGTATTTTATTGTATAAACACACAAATCCTGTTTTAATGTTAATATGTTTTATACAAATATTTTTAGTGGAAATCAACATTTCATATATTTTTATATATATTTTATATACATTTTTATATGTATTTATTTATATATATTTAAATATTTATATTTATATACATATGCATATGTTTGATATTATTTTTAAATATATTTTTTAAACATAAAACATCATATCACCAGAATGTAATTAATTATTTATGGCTTTTTTCCTGTGTACTACCATCAATTTATATGTCTTATAAACATTTACAATCGCCAGCCAATAAAATAATAATTGAATACAATTGATTAATTAACTGATTGTATTTAAATGGAGAATTTATTGTTTCAAACTGATTCTGATGAAGTCTCCATGCAGGAGATGAAAGCGCTTAATCAGGTTGTTTGATTTGTGTGTTTATACAATAAAATACAAAATATTATCCAGCGTTTTCCATTTTTTGGATTACTATTACTTTTGGAGAAGTAACCTGGTGGAATTGTGCCTGTATACGGAGGAGAGCCTTTATTGTTACTGGATTGGACATTGTGGTTCGTTGTGAGTTGGTGTACTTTCTTGGTAATAATAGAGCCTTCCTCAGGGCATAAACTCACACTGATTCATGCAGCATTTAAATAGTACACTACTAAATTAGAGTCTTGAGCTTATTGGTTCACACCAAATCAACTGAGTTCATTAAGGCCTGGCTTAAACAAAGCACCCAGCCTAACAATCCAACATGATTCTTTGACAAATTAGTGGGCAGCATTTCGTGTGGTCACTGTAGTCCTTGTGCACATGTTTCCTCAAACCAAAGAATTTACCAGCAGTAACTCTTCCAGGGTATACCAAATACGATGTTTTGGTAATTGCAGCAGTGACTGGGTGATCTACGTGGCAAAGTGTTTTTGTTCTGCATTTTATGTAGGACAAACGTCTCGCCCATTGAGATTTAGGATTAGTGAACACCTCCGTGATATTAGAAATAAAAGAACATCCAATGCCTTGTATAAGCACACTATAACCCACAGCACTGCTAAATTCCAATTCACTATTATAGACAAAATCCAAGGTAATAAATCATGCAAAACAGGATGGCATTCTATTTTAAACGTTGCTTTGTTTAAGCCAGGCCTTAATGAACTCAGTTGATTTGGTATGAACCAATAAGCTCAAGACTCTAATTTAGTAGTGTACTATTTAATTATTGCATTAATCAGTGTGAGTTTATGCCCTGAGGAAGGCTCTATTATTGCCGAAACCAGTCTGCTGTTCATTTTTGGGTTGCCACAATAAAGAATTGTTGATTTCAAACTTCCCTGGTGCTGGACTTTCTTTTTGGGTTCTTTTGGATTACTTGGTTCAGTCTGTGTACCTCGTCTCACTTGCATGGTTCTGAGAGTGGTTGCAGTCTTAATTTTTCAACCACCAAGATCTTTAATAGGACAAGTGGTTAAAAAAAAATAAATGGATAGATGGAGTAAGGCAGATGTTCACCATATCTGCTGTTGAAAAATCAGTCTTAGTCTTGCTGAAACTAGCAGTCGTTTTTTTTTGCACTTGAATTACTGAATGTAATATATGTGCTGTGAAAATCAGTTTGAAAATCTTGTTGAGCTATGAGGAAAAAAGCCCATCTATGAATATACAACACAGCATTTATGCTACCCAAATACAGTATGAACAGTGATGAAAATTTAAATGCTAAAATTAATGATGCATATTTCATAATGTTACATAACCCAGCATGACCGTGCTGTGGAATGGATAAGGAATCTACTTAGTTTAAACAGAATATTAACAGCTGCAAGAAGTCATCAGCTGTTCAGTGTTATAGAAAGTACAATTATGTAAGTTGAGCTTAACATAACAGTAGAAGTTTGAATGATCACTGCTGCAGTAACTTTAGCTATATGGGTTATATCTATCAAGGATACAACAGCCACCCAGCTTTCAAAGTTTCAAGGCACCTTGCAAGCACCTAAACTGTCCAGCAGCTCAAGTCGAGCTGACTAAAAGGCAATTTTGGGCAGGAAGCTCTTCATAGCTTTCAAGCCAGCATACAGAGGGAAACTGAGCCTTAAGAGAACAAGGACAGGTATAACAAAAATGAAATGTCCACACTTTGGCATAACAAACACACCAAAATGCAAGTGGGGTGGATAGAGGGAGTGGCTACTGCAGCAGTGATCATTTGTACATCTACTGTTCAACTTACACAACTGTACTATGTTCTTCATATTGATCACTGCTGCATTATCTTAGCTATATGGGCAGACTACAACAGCTGATTAAATTTGGGAGGTGGAATGAGAAGGGGGCAGGACCCCCTGTTGAATAGTCCTAGCAAGGCATGATCTACACTTCGAGAAGAAGTCCAGCTTATAGTGCTTGTAGTAAAAGTATATGCAGAGGAACAAGTAGCAGCTTCTAGAACACTTCTAGAATCCAACCCTTTCTAAAAAGCCATAGATGAAAGCAAGGTCCTGGTAGAGTGGGCCTTGACCTTGCCTAGAATAGATTTGTCATGGTGAGTATAACAAAAGTTAACAGCCTTAGACAACCATTTGGAAATAATTTAGTATTATTATTATTTATTTTCCATTTGTTTACCAGGGATACTGGGCCAGAGGCCTGTTTTCAGTGGAGGCCCAGGGAGCTCCTTTATGAAACAAATATTACCAGCAAATTCATGCAATACGATACCTGAAACACATTATAGCAACTTTACAATACCAGAAACACATTACAGGATACTGCAAGAAATATAGGTAGTAAGTAAGCTAAGCAACTAAATGACAAAAACAAAGAGATGTCTAGCAAAAATACAATATAGAGTATTTATGAAAAGTATACATGGTATAGAAGGGAAGGAAAAAATAGATGTTAGATGTTATGTTAGTGGTACTTGTACTAAAACAGTGACAGCAAGGCAGTATGGAGGTAAGTTAATAAGGAGGGAGAGAAGAATTGTGTAAGAGACTTGAGATGGGTGTAAAGTGATTTAAGGAGTAGTGAAATTAGAGGTAGCTAGAGAGAAGTTGAAAGTTCGTGGGTGCTGAAAAAAGCAGCTTAGAGTGGAAAAAGTGAAAAGATATTTTGGTTGAAAGATCAGAGATGGGCAGAATAGATCAACCTGGATTAGTGCAGGAGCAGAGCCAGGTGTTAGCTAGGTGTTCCTTAAGCAGTGATTTAAATTTGGATGTATTGTTAGTGTTTAGTATCATTTGAGCTGTGGAATTCCAGGTCTTGGATATTTGGTGGGAGAATAGAGAATTGCCATGATAGTTATTTGGTTTAGTTCCTGTAAGTAGTAATTTGTTGGAGGATCTTAGTGGTCTGTGTTTGAGTAGGGCTGAACTAAGTTCTTAAGTGATGGACAGTAGTCTGGATGATGTAAGATGGAATGAATGAATATTAGTTGCATGAGAGATAAGAGATGAGGTAGTTTGATCCAATTAAGTTTATGAAGTGCTATGCAGTGATCTGTGAGAGAAGTTAGTAGCAAATTTTGTGATTTTCTTATAACAGAACTCTAGCTTGTTTAAGTCAGATTGTCTGAGGTTAATGAATATTAGTGAGGCATAAAGGTGGGTAGAGAGTAGATGAGTCCTAGCTATGGAATGTCTAGTGGTACCGGTTAGGTAAGGCTTGACTTTGATAGCTAGAGTGAGATGCTTGTCAAATTTTAAGTTGTTGTCAATTGTGACTGCAAGGAGTTTGGTGTGCTGCACAGGTTCGGTTTTAGTTTTATTGGCTGAGTAGATGGTAAAAGGGGTATAGTTATTAGGTGCTTTGCTATTAGTGAAGAGCATAAGCTTTGTTTTATTTGGATTGAGTATAAGCTGAGAGTCAGAGAGATATTTTTCAATGTCCAGGAGAGATTGTTGGGTTGTATGTAGGAGTAATGGTAGGGAGGGAGCTGAGCATATGAGGGAGGAGTCATTGAATGATAGTTGCATGCAAGATGGCTGTGCAAAGCCTATTCGTGAATATGGTGAAAAGCAATGGACCAAGAATTGAACCTTGGGGTACTCCTAATGAGACTGGTAGTAGGGCGGACAGTTCAGTTTGCCAATTAACTGCCTGTTGGCAGTCAGTTAAGTAGCTGAGAAACTAGAGGAGGGAAGGCTGGGTTAGATTTAAAGTAACTAGTTCTTTTAGCAGCTTTTGGTGTAACACTGTATCAAAGGCCTTAGACATATCAAGAAAAATAGCAGAGACGGGCTGGTTATCATTTCTAAGATGATTGATTGAGTTTGTAAAACTGACCAGGGCAGTGGTGGTAGGTCTGAAGCCATGTTGAGATGCAGATAGCTTATTACTTAGCAGGTAATTAACAAGTTGTCGGTGTATGCATTTGTCAAGAATTTGGGCTATAGAAAGGAAGATGGCAATTGGCCTGTCGTTTGAGAACTCTGTAGAGACGCCACCTTTATGGAGCGGGATGATATACAAGACTTTCTTGAGTTTGGGGATGTATTGCTCAGTAATGGACAGGTTTATTAGGAGAGATGTATTGTAGGAGATAGAGTCTGCTGCTAATTTTAGAAATTCATTAGGGAGTTGATCAGCTGCGAAGGAGGATGGCTTAAGTTTGGACAGATATTTTTTGATGGTTAGTTTGAACTGGGCTGATTATAAAGGAATTGGGGGAACTGCCTAGTATGTTGAGGATAGATAGGGGGTCTTGTTGTTTTCAAATAGGGAGAGTATAGAGTTGATAAAGTGTGAATTAAATTGTGTGGCAATCCTACCTGTGGTATTTAGAGTGTTTGGAGATGGGGTTGTGTTCTGTGCAGGCGTAAGTAGTTGTTTAATGGCACCCCAGAATTTCTGGGGGGTGCTTTTTTTTTTTTTTTTTTTTTTTGTTGCATAGATGTATAGTCTAGCTTTTTGTCTCATTTGATTTGTTTTTTTTGACAAGGTTGCATAATTGACGGCATGTGAAATAGTCTATTTTGACACCAGTTATCCCTTCTCTTACCTTCACAAGAAATGAACAATTGATCCAATGATCTGAAAGATTTAGTTCTGTTATGGCATGTCTGAGTTGTCTGTGAACATCCAAGGTATGAAGTATCCTTTCTCCTTCATTTTTAGGTTCAGGAAAGAAAATGGAGATATGGATAGTTTGGCCTAAAGCAAACTTGGATACCACCTTAGGCATAAAATAAGGATTCAGTCTCAAAGAAACCCTGCCCTTGTAGAAAATGAGGTAGGGTTGACTCACCATAAGAGGTTGCAAACCAGATACCCTTCTTGCAGAAGTCAGAACAATCAGTAAAATTCTTTCCATGTTAAGAACCTGAAGTCAGTCAGATGAGCTGGTTCAAATGAAGCAAGTGATAGTTTCTCTAATACAAAATTCAGATCCCAAGCAGGGGCCACCAGTATTCTTGGAGGCCTTTTATGCAATACCCCTTTCAAGGACATTTTGCCATGTGACTGCCTTGAAAGAGGAGGATCTGTGGGCAGACATGCTGAAATGGCCAATAAATGAACCTTGATAAAGGAATAAGAAAGGCTATAGGATAGTAACTCACACAAATATTGTAAAGCCAGAGAACAACTAGTCATGAATGGGTGCTGGTTCTGTTGTTGGCATCAACTAGAAAACCTTTTCCATTTGTTAATATATGGTTTTCTAGTAACAGGCTTTTTTGTCTTCATTAGAACTTGTTGCACATCCTCAGAAAACAGGTGCCTAAAAGGAATCAAGACCCTATCATCCAGACAGTCAATTGAAGATGATTTATATTGGAGTGTATTGAGCACTTCTGATCTTGTGTGAGTAGATCCATTCTGAGGAAGCTTGGCCTAGCCATTTCCAAAAGAAGTGAGAATCACAGTTGCCTGTGCCAGAAGGGATTCACCACAATGATCTTGAATCTTCAGAAGTAACATGGGTACTAGTGGAATCGGTGGAAAGGCATGCATGAACATTCCTGTCCAAAGAGAAGAAAAATAAAGGCATCAATCTTCCAGGCTTTCTCACATGGGGACCTACAACAGAATTTTATCAATTGATTGTTCAGAGAGAAGGCAAAGAGGTCTACTAGAGAAACTCCCCACAGGTGGATCAAATCTTGGAGGACCCCAGATTTAGTTTCCATTCGTGAGGGTCTGCCCTGGTCCTGCTCAGTTTGTCTGCCACACAGTTTTGTTTTGACAGACTGTAGGATGCCTGTATAGTGAGAGTCTGCTGTGAAGCTATATCTCAAGCTAACAGGGATAGTCTGCAAAGGGGGTACAATCTGGTTCCTCATTACTTGTTGATATACCACATCACTGTGGCATTGTCTGTAACCACTTGAAGACGTCCTGGGGTCCAAAGATAGTTCAGAGAATTGAGTACCTTTATCAGGGCAAGAAATCTCCTTGATATTTATGTGTTTGTGTCTGTCCTTGATGTACCACGCCTCCTGCACTTTTATCTCTCCTGAAATTGCTTTGGAGCACAGAGGAAGAAGGGGAGACCTCAATTTAAGGATCTCTGTTGTCTCCACCAAGTGATCTGTCTTCTGAAAAACCCCAGTACTGGTATCTGAAAAGATAAGGGGTGTGATGCTGGGACCAAAGATATTTCAAATACCACTGTACCTTTCTCATGTGGAGTATTGCCAGGGGTATCATGAGAATCACAGATGCCACAAAACAATCCTGAAGTATTCCCTTACAGTGACTGAAATATGACTGGAAAAACTGAGAAATAGATCTAAATAAAGATCTATTTTTTCATGCGGAAGAAAAGCTCTTTGAACTGAGGTGTTGAGTTGACATTCCAGGAAAGCAATCCTCTGTGAAGGAGTCAAGAAAGACTTTTGAATGTTCGCTGGGAATCCCACCTTGTGCAAGAGATCTCTTTCCCATGAGAGAGATTCCTGAAATTTTGAAAATATTCTGCAAAGATAAGCAAGCCATCTAAATATGGAAAAAACTTGATACCTTTCAGCCTGCAATGAGCTATAACTGGAGCTAGACACTTTGTGAACAGTCTTGGTGCAGTGTAGAGTTCAGAGTTAAGGCACAGAACTAATACTGTGATACAGACACACAAAATCTTAAGAAACAGCCTATAGTCTGGATGAATGGGAATGTGATGATAAGCAACTTTTAAGTCTGGTGTTACCAGGAAACTTGAAAGAGGAAGAAGAGGTAACAGGATGTGAAGTGACACCATTTTGAATTTGGGCATTTACCACAACAGGTTTAGGAAAGAAAGATACAGAACTGATCTCCAAGTGTTTTGTTTCTTGGGACTAGGAGCATCCTTGAATAAAAACCCTTCCCCCACCTTTAAAGGAAGAACTGGTTCTATCACTCCTTGGGACAGCATGTGATGAAGAATAGGAGGAAACAAACCCATCTTATCTCCAGGCTGAGGAATGACCTCGTGAAAAAAGAGGAATTTCCTCCCACTTCCATCTGTAACCCTGATGAATGATTTTCAGAAACCATTTGTCTGAAATAATCTGTTGCCAAAGAGAAAAATGGAGATTCAGACTTTCTGGAAGAGAAAGATGGTCAGGTTGGGAGGGGGTCACAAGGTCTCTCAAACAGCCATTCAGACTTGTTGGAGTGTACTTAGCTTTGGGAGGACTGAAACTTATTTTAGAACATCCTTGCCACTTCTTCCTAAACCTCTGTTTACCTGAATTCTGTTAAGACTGTTTATTCTGTTTTTTTTTTGCCGAAACTGTATGAGGAGAAAGAAAATCCCTTGGGCAATTTGAAAAAAGAGGGCTGAAAAATCTTAGCAATTGCCTGGTTCAGCTTGCCCTTTTCAACATATTTTTGATCACCTCTGCAGCAGAAGGGCCAAACACAAAATTTCTATCCAAGGGAGAATTTGAAATATCCTTTTTAACATCAACTGGAAGGTTCTGAGAATGCAGGTAAGCAAACTTTCTTAAATCCATACCAGTGGCCATAGCCCTGGAAGAAGTATTAACAGAGTCATACACATACTCTGCAAGCAATAAGTAGTGACCTGTGTAATAGAAGAAACTAAGTTATTTAAATAATTTTTTCTTCACAAGAAGTAACTGTAGATAAAACTTTCCTCATACTTTCACACTATGTCAGAATAAACTTTAACATAAGAGCCTGGCAATTTAAAATTCTGAAATTCAATACTGCAGAAGTACGCACTTTTTTCCCATACCTATCAATAATTTTCCCATCCTTATTAAAAAGCGTAGGATGAGAATTTACTAAGTGCTTAGCAGCAGAGGCGTCAACTAAGTCTATAGTTGCTGGATCAGTTTTCAGGAAAAGAATATAAAAATGTAAAACGACTGAGTAACTTTACACAGACTGTCATTTTAGGGACAGCTGGCTGACAATCAGGCAAATTGCAGCAGTAAGACACACATCATCTAAAGCAGACAGGACAGGAGGAACAGGTGTAGGCTCAGGAAAATCCTTCTGTAACAACTCATAGAGACTGTGAAACTTTAGTGGTCTCCCACTGAAAACACTAGGACGTTCTAGCAATAGTCTCAGAGGAAGAGAAACTCCAACAGGAAGAATCAAAAAAAGAGCTCTCCTCGGAGTCTGAATCAGAAATCTGAGAACAAAACCCTAAATCTGTCCCTGCATTTTCCTGTTCAGATTCTGAATCTTAACTCTCTTCACGGAAGGAGTCATCCTTCTTTTTTACCAGAAACTACCCTAAAGAAGGATCAATAACCCAAATCAAACCCTGAGCAAGTCCCAGTAAACTACTCATATCCAAAGAAATTTGAGTAGGAGTAGACACATGCTTGGTTTTCTGTTTCGTTTTCACAAGAAAAATGGTGCCAACTGAGTTAGTAATGGCAGCCACTGTTCCCCCAGGGATAGGCACAACATTCTGACACAACAGGGAAACCTTCCCTGTTTTCTCTCCCAGGACCAACAAGAATGGTTCTCCCTTGCCCACTGAGGGGACCCCCCCCCAACAGCTGCAGAGGATTTAGCTAACCTCGGTCCATAGTGTGCACAAGAGGGATCTGGAGTCAAAGATGAGTGGTTTGAAGTACAACAAATGGCCACAGCAGAGTCACCCACCTGTGGCTGAAGCGACTAGCTAGCCTTTTGTGGTTGTTCTATTTGTGGCTTGAAGAAGTACCAACCATAGGAGTGAAAATCTGTTCCACTTTTAAACTGGTGCCTCTCAGTGGTGGCCGGTGACTTTAAATCAAAGGGGGCTGCAGGAGACAACTGAATGGGTGGGGTCAGTGGGAAGGGGTGAGGCCAACTATAAAGGTGCAGAGCTATGCTCAAAACCACAAAAACTGGGACTTTAATTAAATACGTTGCCCTGGGTGCCAAACTGTCATTATGAGAGTCCAATCAAGACAAAATGAAGTGTAGAAGAAAAAAATATTTCAATGCATTGGCTACATGACAGCTTACTTAATATCTAGATGGAAACAAAAAGGTTGTGAGGCATGAAAAAATAAATTAATTTTTAAAAACATTACTGGAGTGCCAGTCAAAATCAAGTATAAAAAAACAAGCAGCACTCAACTCAAACCACTTCTCCTTGCACTGCAGTTCTAATTATAATTTATATTCGGCTTTATAAAAGTACCAACTAATATGCTGAAAGTAGCAATTTCTGTGATACCCCCACTTGTAAAAATGATTATTTTCCAAAAATGACCTGCTGCCTGACAACAACTATCTACTTGTTTCATGGGAAAAACATGATCAAAGTAAAAAATTAGCAGCAAACAAGAAACAAGCTCAAGATAAATTGCTTAAAGGATTACTGCACAGGTTATGGACCACACATGATAGATTGGCATTCTGTTTAGTTTACGGGTAAAGCCTACAAAGATGACTGCAAGTCTCCAACAAATGTAATGAACTTCTAAAAGTACTGTAATCCTGTCCTTTATTACAAATACTGTCATATGCATTTCAATACCTAAGGCTTATATGTTATCTAATTATGTAAATATTCTCTGCATGGCAACAACAAAAAGGTTTTCAATGTTGGTAATTATTTAACAGTATGCTTATTAAAGCTTACTTGCATCTTACAATCTCAGACAAACTTACCTGATGGTCATTAAAGCATTGCTACTTAAACATAGAACAATAGACATTGCAAAAACATGCATTTTCTGAATAATAAGCATAAATCAACATTATAAAAATATGACAGAAAACCAGAACATTCTGCAAAATCAAGGACAGATGAAAACCTACTGTAGTACTTGTGTCTACCTTGGAAAGTACTCTGCACACTTACACTGCATAACTATTCTTTGCCTTGCTTGGACACAACCAGAGTCACTACATGAGGGAGTGGGGTGCAACAAGTATATCACAATTTGAAATGTCTCTGGTTGATGGTGATGGCTCTGATAAATTTGTCATACCTCTCAACAACAGAGCAAGAAATCTGGACAAAACTATAAATAGAAGTGGGACAAAGGCCCAAAAATAAGGACAATTTTTAAATATTGCTCTTATAAACTTAGAAAGATAATAAATAGAATAGTAGGTCTTGCATAAGTATGAATTTTCTGAAGGGTATGAAATCTGAAACTCAAATGTCTGTCATTATTTCCTAACTTCAGTCTTTAATGATTTGCCACTAATTTGCCAGAAAACCACAATTTTATGAAAAACGGACCACAAATGTGATGCAAAAATATGAAATAGCCACACAATACAGCTGGAAGCCTGTCAAAGAAGGGACACTTTTTTAATATTAGTACTGTTAAGTTGAGCAGCTGACAAAATAAGAGAATCCACATGCATTTCTAAAATAAAAGTAATCTATAACTCTGATCATTACAATTAGTGATTAATTGTAAACCTTCCACATTTTCTTCCAAAATTACCATTTTGTGGAGGGATTATTAGGGGAAGAGCAACATTTTGAGCCAAAATTGGGGACAGTTGAGAGGTTTGGATATACCTAATTCTATAAAGCGATTTATTTGCATGTACCTCTCAACCTGTTAATGCAGGAAATCTGGACAAGGCCAAATATATTAGGGAAACATACAAACAGTACTAAAAATTGCTTTTGTATAAACTTAGACAGTTGATAGAATAACAGGTCTTGTTTTAGCATGCATTTTTCTGATGGGTATGAAGTCTGAAACTCAATGTCTGCCATTATTTAGTGATTTCATCCCTAAATGATTTGCCAGAAGACCACACATTGTATGAGGAACAAACCAAAAATAAAAAGCAAAAATCTATTAATTCTGCAAAAATCTGGACAGTTGAGAGGTATAGATTTGTCGGGGCTGTCTTTGAGTTTGCCGCCCTTCCCCCCTCACAAAATCATGGTCGAATGGGGCCTCCCCACTGCAGCCATTCCAATGTCCCATTATTTGGTTATTTCACTCCATTTACCATAAATACTGTAATGTGCATATTGCTTCACTTCTACGACGATATGGATTTCATTTAAAAGTTTTATATTTTACAACACTAACACTAATAGACATCTGCTAAACAAAGCAATGCAGTCTCACAATGAAAATAGACTTAGCATTAAAACTTCTCTGCCCTTCAAACTCACATTCATTGAAACAGCATTGAAACTCACATTCAAAGAAAATACATCTGGCCAGTGGCAGATAAAGATTAACATTGGTCTGTTTTAAATCATAGGCCCCTTGCACATGAAACATACATGTGTTCGTTGATACACCTTCCTGACTGTATTAAATGATATTCCTTGTATAATACAGTAGAGTTGTTAGAGGGCATTTTAAATTTATTGTTTTGAACATTTTTTTCAGTAACAATGAAATAAAATGTATGCACCAATAATGACAAAACTGCCCAATTCAGAACATTTCCATCATACAAGTGTACTCAAATTTCTACAATCCACGAGTATCAGTAAATATACACAATATCGGCAGAAGTAAAAATCATCTAAAAAATTCCACATTAAAGGATCTGCAACTAATGAAGAGGTTGCTGCTAGTAAACAACTTTATATTTCATTTTCATCTACAAATAAAGTACCTATTGCCCTTGAGGAATAAATTGCCTATATTACATTAAAAATGATAAGCTAGTAATATTGCAATAGGGAATGGATGGCAAACTGAAAACAGGTTCATAGTTACTAGGTATCTCTGCCAAATAGGACATTCTCAGGACTGCAGCATCCACCCCTTTAAAAGTACAACACAGTACAGTATCAGCAATCCATCTACATACTGTGGGAATAGAACACACGGCCTTCTGCATCAAAAGCAAATACACTACCTATTGTGCTATTAACAATGCAAGCAGACTCAGCATAAGCAGCACTAAACTTCTCTTCCCCTGAAGCTCTCAGCTCCTTCTAAAATCCACTCGACACTCAACTGTATCTCTCAACTTTGCAGCACAAGAAATCTGGTAAAAGCCAAAATTTATGGGGGGGGGGGACAAAAGCCCCAAAACCAGAGACACATTTTAAATATTACTTGTATAATCATGGAAAGTTGCTAGAATAAAATGCTTTTACCATGCATGTCACTGCCAAGAGTTGAACTCAGGACCCTGTGCACTAAAGTCAGAGCAACATACCACTATGCCAAATCAGATGTTTCTTGAAATAGAGGAAGACTGAAACTTAAATGGCTATCATTTAGTGAATGCAGTTCTCACCATAGCTCTCAACCTCTTAGCACAAAACACCTGGACAAAGCCAATAATGGGGGAATACAGCGCCCAAACATATTCAGTGAATTCAGTTCTCATCATAGCTTTCAACCTCTTAGCACACAAAAATGGATAAAGCCAATAATGGGGGAATACAGCCCCAAAAATTGGGACAAATTTCAAATACTGATCTTATAAACCTAGAAAATTGCTAGAATAAAAGGTTTTGTTTTACCATGTACTTTCTGAAGAATATGAAGTCTGAAATTCAGATGTCTGTCATTATTTAGTGAATTCAAAACTGAGAAAACCACAGATTTTATGAGGAACAGAATAGAACAAAAATATGAGGCAAAAATATGAATAGTTTTCACAAGTGGTGGAGCGTAGGGAGTTTGGGCTCTTGCTACCTGCACCCAAGGTATAGAGTTTGAGCCTGAGTTATTCTGTCTCTAGCCACCAGGTATATTTCCTGAGGTTTCTCTCTAGCCACCAGGTATATTTAACTGGGGCATTACACACACACACACACACACACACACACACACACACACACACACACACACACACACACACACACACACACACTGAAATCCTGCTGCAATACAAGTACCAGCCTATACCTCATCCTACAGACATTGCAGTCCCGCACAAGCAGCTACAGTTATCCAGCCTGCAGATGTTGCAGTCCGATCCCCTTCCAGTCTATACAGTTACATGCCTTCTTTCCAAAGCACTATCAAACACTATGACAATGTTAAAATAAACACAATTTCTCCACAGAAAATAGTTTATCAGTTATATAACATTACTTTTCAACTGAGAGAAATGAATGCTCCATTTAAAAGTATGTTACAGTCTCAAGACAATCCACTAACCACATCATTAGCTTTAAAATAACTTTCCTGAAGAAGAAAGTAATAATACATCAGTAAAAAAAAAGAAAATGGAAGTTTTTTCCCCACAAAGATAACTGATTTGCCCAGCTAAGAAAACCACAAGCTGACCGTCGATCCTCAAAAGTTTGAGAAGAATGTTCTCTTTGGCAGCAGTAAAGCTCTCAAGAGTTCTTGCCCAAACTTGTCTTTTAGTCAGCTCACCTAGAGAAGCTTGACAGTTTCGGTGTGTGGAAGGTGCACTAAAGCTTTGGAGGATGACTGTCTGTTATATCATTGGCAGGATATAACCCATATAGCTAAAGCTTCTGCAACACTGATGAATATGAAGAACATCACCAAAATACATATGAACATATGAAGATTCCAATGTGAGAAGGATGACAGTTTTCAGATTTCTCACAGATATTCCAGCTCACCCCCTCCAAGTTTTCATCACTCTACTCCTTCATTACTCTTTTCAACAACTACCACTAGTGTTTTTTTAGTGTAGGACTAGTGATGAAAGATGTACACATACAGTTAGATTCACTTTAACTTCCACAACAGACTTTGTTGAGGGGAAGAGTGCTAATTATCAATCAGAAATCCACATACGTTACCCTAGTACTTCCTTGCTTGGAAACTGTTCTTCCTTTTCATTGTATGTATTTGTTCTCATGCAGCTGCATTTATACTGTGCCCATAAAAACCGCTACTTCGTTGCTATTCTGGATGCAGAAGATCATGCATTTGAGCGTTAAAAAATAACAGATAGGTGAATATGTTCAAGTTCGTATTTATTATAATGCGTAATTACTGCAGCACTTAATACATTACAAAACTGAACCACATAATATGAAGTAATTTAACAAGAAACAATCAAAATTAGTCAAATTACCAAGCAAAATTTTGTCATCTGAAAAAGATAATTTAACACAATAAACCAGCAGTTTCTAAGACATGATAGAAATAATGTAACAGCAAACTGCTGCAACTTTTAAAGTTCTGCTACAAAGTACAAATCAGTTGACAACAACAATATGAACAAATAACCAGTTGTCCATCAGTATGGTGGAGTAACAATATTTCATCTAGGTCACCAGAATCCAAATAAGGCAAACATGAAATTGTCAAATTCAGCAGCCTGAAAGTTACCCAAATTAGTTATAGACCAGTGGCATTTCATGTCAAACAAAATTTATTGGCAGCTATGACAGCCCAAAGACATGCATTTTTGAGGCTACCAATCTAATGCTACAGACTCATCCAAAGGCCACCAGTCCTTTGAATGAAAGGGCTTTCATCACCATAAAAAAATCTAAAGCAGTTCAAAATAAGCAACACAAAACAGAGCAAAAGAGCAACCATGCACATTTTCAACAAAATTATGTCATTTACAGGGAAACAGCATACAATGTTGAATGTTTGAAGACAACAGGAACCTCACAACAGCCCTGGAAACAACCTCCTCAGTACTGGTTTAACATCCATCCAGACAATCACTTATCCTGCTTCCTAGCTTGCAATGGCAACATGCACAACTAGTACAACAGCTGTTGAAAGCAGTAGTGCCCAAATCCTTTGCTGAAAAACATCCCACTTTGGCACAAGATGCCTAGACAGCCGACCACACTCAAATGTGAATGTACTTTCCATCTATAAAATCAGAAGCGAACACTCCAAGCAAATTTTCAGACCAGCAAACAAAAATGTGTAAGTACTTAGTGTCTGCAGAGGTGTGTTACATGACAGATAAAGTTGAAAGGAGATTATGCAGTCTTTGAAGATTTCCCTTGGCTTTATCTCAGACTGCAGTGTTGCACCTTTTACCATTATGTGTGGCAGACTGCACTGTAGGCCTCCTGGGTCTCCCTTGACTAATTACAGTTACTGTTAAGTACTTACTGATTTATTATTTCCCCCCTCTTTTCGGTTGATACTTGGTTTAGACATTTTTGTTTTAATGACTAACCTTGACCATGTTTTGTGAAACTGAAAGGACTCTACACACTGTTGAATCTTATAAGCCAATTCATGCTTTCTACGCATAACAGAGTGTGAAACTGAAATTCTTGCTTCTTCCATTTTTCTTTAGCTGATAAATTAGAGTTTGGACACAAGCCTTTACAGGTAGCAGTTTTAAATTCCAATAGTCACAAATCTTGAGTCCCAGAATAACGTGATTAATGTGTGGAAATGGAGGCTGTTGTGTCTCTGAGTATTCCCTTGTCTACAAGATATGGGAATCTCAGAATGAGAGTATGGGGGCCGAATAAGTTTAAAGAAAAACACAGATCATCAGCATTCACTATTCTACTTTAGTTTTTCATTATTTTATAATTCTGGCACTTGAGATTACAGGTCTTAGAATTCCAATAGGAAGCTGCATTATTTCTTGCATTTATACTAGGATCTGTAGCAAAACATTGAACTATAAGCCATTACACATCTACCAAAACTGAATCGCAGAAACTGAATGCTTAAAAAACATTCACTAAAAGGGTATTTTTGCTGGGGGACAAGCCATACTGCAACTCATAACACCCCCCCCTCATATCCACTAATCTAAATATACTAATTGCATCATCACACAACTGTAGAGTTACTGCAAAAGAGCTAATGTGTTCTCACATAAAGTGTGTGGCTGTGAGCAGTAAAGCCAAGCTGCAACTGCAATTTAAATACGTGACAAATTAAAAGTCTGCAGTTTTGAACACCACCGAAACATATCTAATTCAAAATCCCCTTCTTAAAGAAAAAGACAAAAAAAAAAAACAGCTAAGTCAAACAGAAAAAATACTGAACTGTGATTCAAGAAAATCAAAATAAGTAACTGTAAGTTCAAACACAGTAGATGTCACAATTACTAGTTTAATACAAAGGAGTTTAATACTAGCAGAAACAATAAAACACCATGAAAAAGTGATTAATTACAGATTCAACCAATTTAAACTTTGATTAACTTTGCATTTTCAAACAAATTGGAAAAATCAGGCACAAGACCAAGGATTCAGTGTATAAACAACTTGTTCCTGTCTAGATTTAAAATAACAGTAAACAGAAAGATGAAAAGGCTAGCCACATGTCCAGATGGCCTGACACTGGCTTCTGGACACCCATGCCTGAGCTGTTCACCCTGTGGACTGCCTTAAATGTATATGATCTGAGCAGAAAGCTGTGTTAACACCCAACACAATGTAAACTGTTCTGACACATTTCATGCTAGGATGGTTAGGGATGACTGGAGCTCTGAGCAGCTAGAAAGATGGATTTTCCTGACTGCTCTCTGAGGGCTAGATGAAGGCTTAAAAGAGGTGCAAGGAGAAATAAAGAAAGCTGCAGATGCTGTTATGTAAAGGAAGTCCAGATAAAATCTCCTGTCACACAGCCTAGCAAGAAGGCAAGTCACTTGTACAGCAAGAATGGTAAATGTTGAAAAAATGAAAGTCTTTAAAACAAGTATCAGCTGTTTCTGTTAAAGCAACTGTGAGGGGATAGACTGAGGCCCTGAAATGGAACTAGGAAGTTAATACTTGTGATAATGGTGAAACAATTGAAACCAGTGAATGACTTAAAATCTGTATCAGAGTGAATGGTGATGAAAATCTAAAGAAAATGACAGGCATAACTGATGGCAGGAAGAAAGACATGGTGTTCACAGCAAACTCTATAAGCAGACAGGATGATATGCACAATACAAAACACTGCTGCAAGAGTTTCTCCACCTAATTAGTGAACATGAGAATGTCACATAGACAAAAAATAGAAACTGTACATAGCAGCAGCTAGTGGCACTGCATATGGATGCTGTAACTTTAGTTGCTACAAAGTTATAAATTTGCAATCAACGTAATATTCAGGGTGCTTATTCTCTTGAGATGTGTCTGGTCAGTGCCACCACAGATGCACTCCCCGATTCGGTCTTTGGTATACTACACCAGAAGCTATTGAGCAGCTGAGGGAAATGTATATACAGTTGACAGTTTGCTGTTATGGTATGTTTAGATATAACATAATCATAAGCATTTTAACAACAGACATATGGTCTTGTTTAATTCATCATAAAATCAAACACATGCTTTTATTTAATTAAATGCACCAAAATCACATGGAAGTTTCTTTATTGTCCATGAGAGGAACTACTAAGACCCAGACTATATGGAATGTGACAATGCTTTGGGGCTGGCTTGAAGATGTAGACCATGCAAAAGCCTCTAAAAGATGAGTACGGAATATAAAGAGCATCACCTGTATAATGAAAATAGCCATTCAGGATAAGGAATAAGTAACCAATTACAAATTTACTAAAATCAAGACTTCTATTACAGAATACTGACAGAGCCTGATCTTGTTTTTGTTAAAAGTAAAAGGAGATTAAAGAGAAAACTGAACCTTCAGCAACGCTGCTCTTCAGAAATATATCCCAACTTCAAACAGGTAAGAACCCATAGCTTTTTATATGAGGGCATTCTGAACCTCTCCAGCATGGACAGTGACAGCCTTGACTGGCAGATGTCCTTTTATATTAGGGAAGGGGAGGCCCATAAACAATAAATGCACCACAAGATACAGATGCTAAGGTTACTCTAGTATACTGGAATCCCAGAATCTTACATCACCACATTAATAGTATATGGTGCTGCAAAGTCTAACTGACCTAATAGCTGACAGTCTAGGGTACGCACATTCTTGGTATTGGCATCCTGTTAGGTTGAAGTGTGCCAACAAAATTAGTACAGTTACATACAGAATTAGAATAATTGCTGTAAGAGACAGTAAAGGGTTATACCTAGTTGGCTACACTAGAAAATGCACCTCCAAGGAAAAGTGTTAACATTAAATAGAACAGATTGCTTTGGGAGCATGAAGAAATAAATCAGATTACAGAGGAGCCTCTGTGGGAGCAGATTTTTAGACTTCCATGTACCCATTCAATTGCATAGTGTGGCCTATCCTCAGAACTGGTTATTCTTGCTGAATGATTGTACTTAGTTATGAACTGAACAAAGGGCACTGAAGCTTGGCTGCCACTGCTTTTCCTAATATGCTTCTCAACTGTCCAGATTTTCTCAGAATGTCCAGATTTGTGTCTCATATTTTTGGTCTGTTCCTCATAGAATTCTTGCTTTTATGGAAAATCAATGAGGATTGAAGTTATTAAATAATGACAGACATCTGAGTTTCAGACTTCATATCCATCAATAAATGTTTGCTAATGCAAAATCTATTGTCCAGCAACTTTCTAACTCAATAAGAGCAATGTTTAAAATTTGTCCCTATTTTTGACCTTTGCTCCACTTATTATTTTTGCCTTCATTCAGATTTCTTGTGCTAAGAAGTTGTGAGATATGTTTCCTTATATTCCTTGTATTGGTTGAGCAAATCACATTGCAAGTGTGAAAAAGGCATGAAGCATGCCTCTCAAATTCTCAATGCAAGAATTCTGGACAAAGGCAAAAATAATGGGAGCACAAAGGCCCAAAATCAGGAACAGATTTTAAATAATGCTCTTATTAGAAAGTTATCAGAACTGATTTTATATTTGAATGCCTTTTCTGAAGGATATGAAGTCTGAAGCTCAAACATCTATCATTATGTAGGGACTTAAATCATAAATTATTTGAAAGAAAAACACACATTTTAGAAGGAACAGACCAAAAATATGAGGGAACAAATCTGGATATTCTTATAAATTCTGGACAGTTAAGAGGTATGCCATACAGAAAATTATTGGATCTGTAAAAAGACTGAAAAGAACTATGTGAAAAAAAGAAGGAGTTGTCCAGACATTCATTGGATTGATGGGTTTCCGAATATCATTCATACCAGATCTGAACATTACACTAAGGCCCATCCATGATGTGTTAAGAAGACAACCTTCACTTGGGGCACAGAACAGAAAGCTGTCTTTGAAACAGCCCTTCTTCTGCCTCAAGTACTGGGACATGGATACATGGATATATGGTGTACCATTTGAAGTTAAGACCGCGTTTGCCTTTTGAAGAATCACCTTACAAGGTTTTCTGTGCTGGTCTGACAACAGAGTATGCTTCACAGAATTAATTGTTATTGCTCTGGTAGGAAAACACACATGGGTTACCACTGTATTTTACTCTGCTAATAAAATTGCTTTGCCTGACTAAGGCATGGATGGATAAAGCCAACATGTGGAAGATGTGACAAAAAAGATTATCACAGAATCTGCACATCCAGATGAAGACTTCTCTCCTCACATCTGAGCAGTCTTCAGAGGGCTTATGAATTAGTCTCCAAGCTACAAATAACAGGACTTTATAATTCAAGGAAGTGTATGGGCCTCATTCTTGACCAACATGAACCAAGCCAGAATAGACATCAGACATGTGGATGCCCACACCATATAAGTGATTGAAGAAGCCAAGATGGATAAACAAGCAGGTCAGACTGCATCAGTCCAAGTTACTGATCCATTACTGTATGCCTAGGTTAGGTGGACATGTGACAACTGAGGGCATACTGTACACTGAAACCAGACAGTAGCGCTTTATAACTAACCTGTCAGGAAAACCAAGTTAGGGAACCAAACCTGGCAACCTGTAAAATGGTGACTTCAATGGACTCTTATAAAAATGGCAAACAGATGCCCTACACAGACCGCCTCAAAAAACTCCAGCTTTACTCCGTTGCATATCGCCTACTCAAACGTGATCTCTGCCTAACATACAAAGCTATGTCAAACCCAGAGCTGTTGGACATGCTCCACTTAAAGAAATCCCAATCCCTCTGAGCTACATGCTCTAGAGACCTAAACCTTGTCACCACAATAAACAGAACATGCTGGAGGGATAGATTCCTGTCCCAGAGACTTCCCATACTCTGGAACAAACTACCTATCTATATCAAACAAAGATCCTCATTAGCACTCTTCAAGAAAAATCTTGATGATTGGATGGGAGATAGGAAATTCACCACGGGGATCACTTCTGTGGCTCTGCTCGACAGGGGTACAGAAAAATTATTTTCTTGTGTGGCGAAAGCCAGGGTATCTTTTTGGCTAGGCTTATATAGGCCCTAGGGCCAATACCCTAGTACCTACCTATGAACCTATAAGTGCAGAGAACTGTGGTTATGAGCTGTTAATAAGCTGATGCCCTCAGTTTTCACTTGCCTACTGTGTGCCTCTATGCAGGCCACTTAACTGGCAATGCCCTGGGGCAACTGGGATACTGGGCTAGGCTACTCAATGGTCTCTTTGATCATAGGCCTTGTAACTATCTACAAATCTATAACAATATACACTATCAGTCAAACATATATTAGTTCAGAGTACTACAAGCATATGCAATCAGGAGGGCAGACCAAAATGCAGCAGTGAATGGTCTATGTCAGCTAATTCAATCCAATTAATTCCTGGTAGAAATTCAAAATGACCAAAGTGTTCGCTTTACAGGACAGACAGTTAAGCAACAGACAAAAACGTGGAATCAAGAGAAAACTCCATTTTCCCCACCATCTACATGCTGCAAGGCTACTAAGAGGAGTAAGTCAAATTGTGGTGACAGTATCACAAAAAAAAGCTAGTGAGCAGCAATTTCACAAAAATATTATCATAAGCAGTCTTGAACAATAGACCCATTAGTGGAACTACACCTTTGTTGAATCAGACTGTCAAAAGAGATAATTGTAGACAGTGTCTCTAAAAATTAGGGGAATGAAACCCACATAAAATCCTCCAGAGAAAGCTGGAAAAAGAACATTAGAGCATTAATATGTTTTGTTCTGAATGGCAACTGAAAGAACACATATAAAGGGCTAGAGCTGCAAGTATGGAAATGATTGCAGTGTCACTGGCTCAACAGGTAGCATGCTTGTCTTTGATGCTAGAAGATTAGAAGGCTGATGGATTAATTTCCCAATACTAGCAAAAAGGATGTTGCATAAATGAGTATGCCATCATTCAGAAGAGATGTTAAACTGAGTTGGCAGCAGCTCAGGTGGATGTAAAAGATCCCACAGCACTTATCAAAAATAGAATCATGGAAGTACACTGGCCACATTTCCCCTAGTCAGAATGGATACTAGGGCCTCCCTTGAAAAAGGACACTGGCCTAGTAAAACTAAACCGATCTGCAAAGAGTAAATAAATAAAATAAAATAATGCAGATGTCACATTACAAATTCCAGAATAAACAAGGCATTTCTATTTAATGATTCCTTAGAATTCCATACAAGTGATTTAACAAGAGTAAGTTAATCCAGTTTTAAATATGGGTTTAATACAAACAGAGTTAGGCAGGACGTGTTTTAGATCACTCAATGTGCAAAAATGACTGCATGCAGTAGTAGAACTCAGTTTACAATCAAAAGGTCAACAGTGACATGCTTGACCATTGTAGGAGCGACTGTCGGAATGCTGACGTTCATTTGTACGTCCGTTTAGAAGGACATACACAGGGCAGGGAGTTACAGCATGGATTTCAATGGGAGAGTTCCACCTTAAGGGCGACAGAATTTGTCAACGTCGCTGCGTCGATCATACAACCTACTTCATATTCATGAGTCGACGTTATTTGTCATGGAAATCACCATTCACGGACGTGATTTTCGTCCTTTTTATAGTAAACCATAGAACTCTTAGTATCCCAGGGGACTAAAAGTGGAATGATTCATATTTTTTTTTCTATTTACATTAGTATATAGGAGTAGAGAAGAAACTATTTTCATGGCTAGAAGTCTGTATCTAGACATGCAGGGTAATGGCTCATTAAGTAAAGGATATATGTAACTACACAACTAATGTTTTTGTGCCTGCTCCTGCTAAACACATATGAAGCTTACCTCCCAAGCCAAATGGTGTTTATGTTGGCAGTGACAGAAACAGGATTAACAGAATTAGTGTTGAAAAAGATACAAGTCTACCTTTTGGAGAATGCAAAGGCTGTGGAAAATTACAGAATTTAACTCACATGAAAAAAATCAATTTTGAGCAGCTATATGAATGGACGGTTTGTTAACAGCATCCTGTAACATTCAGAACTGTAACAAAGCTTAACAAAGATGACTGGGAGTTATAGGTCATTTTCCTTATATATGCTTTAGGGATCAAGGCAAAGAACATTTTAAAATCCTTCACATTTGAAAACAAAGGATAAAGTGTGTTTTGCTGTGGTGCTACAGAAACATTTCTGCCCTAAATGAAATGCAATACAAGAATGCACCTGTTTTCACCAGTAATGTCATGGTTTAGTAAAAAGGCAGAGACTCTTATGTGCTCTCGGAGCATTGTGACTTTGACGCAAGAGATGAGAGTATTTGAGATTGCACTGAGGTTAATGAGCAATGTAGTCATTAAATGCTTTTCTCAACCTGTGCATTTTAAGTAACAAATGGACTTCCTTCAAAGCCTGAGTAGCAATACATATTCCAGAAGTCTCAGCTATTATAGAGATCTACATGAAGGATGAATATTTCCAGTCCCAAAGCTCAATAAGGAAGAAGTATGCTACTACTAGTATGCAAAGATGGTAAATTAAACAGCGACTTTTGCTCTCTTTTACCTATAACAATGGCACAGATGTAACCTAGTTTATAATTCAGCTACAATTCGGCAGTCACACTATATGGTATGTAGCAGTGCTTCCCCTCTCTTTCATACTTCCTGGTACAATAATACATACATCAAACCATGGATTTATATGGATTATGTAAATCACAACTTGAATAGATGCCTTTTTTTCAGACCTTACCCAAATAATATCAGACCCAACCGGATTACAGGAAATAAGACCCTCACTGATACCTCAATTATAATTAATCAAAAATAACATTTAAATATTGCACCAAATGTAGTAAGCAAGCATTGTGTTATTGTCCTAACATGGTCACTTTCCAGCAATTACAAGTTGTAATCCCAACTAGATTCATTCAGGAACCCATGGAATCTGCATTGCTAATTGAGCTGGAAAGCGTTGGTTGGAACCCTATGTAATTTGAACTAAACCCTATAGTTTCCTTTTCCTCTTTCTGTAATCTATTATTCCCAGTACAAGACAGGCTGTATTCAAAGTTTAGAAGATTTGGGATTTTCGCTTGGGAGTGTTTGCATAGGTATTTTCATACTCCAAGCAGACTCCAAAGAATGTTTCCTTGGGGAGATTCACATGTTGGAGGTGTGATGCAGAAGAAAGAGTTAATCGAGAACATATTTTTTGGGATGGCAGACTTTAAAAATTCCCTGCTGATTACTCTATCAGAAATACTGGGTTTGCGAATTGAACTTAGAAAATGATTTTTGTTAAGCTGTGATACAAGATCAGAATTGCCTAAACATAGTAAGGTCTTGCCGTGTTTAATCCTGGTGGCTGACAAAAATGCATTTATTAGAAAATAGAAATCAAAGTCTAAACCAACTGCATTAGAAGTAGAAATATTGTAACAGAGATAAAAGAATCGAACATGGGATCTTTAGAAAAGAGTAGGAGTAAATTCCATAGAAAGAAATGGGAACTGTTGGAGCAATACATGGAAAATAATGTATTGGAGGAGGAATGAGGTTAATGGGAAGACAAATGAATGAGCTATGCAATGTGCAATTGACAATGACTATATTGAAGATTAGATGCGATGCATAATGTTTGCTACTGAAAATATGGCAGATGTGGTTTGTTTATATTTGTATAAATGTATGATTGCCTATGTCATAAGTGATAATTCAATAAAGATGTTTTTGTTTAAAAAAAGACAGGCTCTATTCAGTAAGATTAAGATGGCTAAAATTCAAAAATGATATATGATTAACCTCAACAATTAGCATTCTACTTAAGCAGAGAGACAGTGCGTGGGGAAAAGGGAACCAAAATGTTACTGACACTAACAAGTATATGAATAAAAAACACAGATACAATTAAAGCTACTTTCATCAGATGTAAGCAAATGATTTAACCAACCAAAAACATTCTGGAAAACAGGAAAACATCTAGATCCTGCTATTTCACATCATATCAGCCTCCCAACTAGATTGCCTTACTGTCCTCCCAAACCTATTATCTCTCTTCAGTAACATAACTTTTTCCACCAAAGCAAACTCTTAGGTCTTTCCTATAATGTCTCCAATTCTACTTTGGACCAGTCACTTATAAAACTACCTAGACTTAAGATCAAAAAAATAAATATCAGCTTCAGCCTCAGCCATCACATCCTGATCCTGCATTCACAGAAGTGATATGAAAATGTGCAGAATTTCTAGCCAGTAAATGTGTCGCAGCATTCTGTGCATTTTATTAGATTGCAGGCATCAAGGCTAAAACAGTGGACATCACAGCAGTCCAGTTGTTATGGCATCACTGCAAGTGAACTGCTGCAAAATATTCTGATGGCATATAACACTTAATTCAGAGAGTACCCCTCAGATAGTAATTAAAGATGCTGCAAAACCCATTATCTGATCAGCAGTCATCATGTCTTGACACAATTCTTTATACAATGTCTATCTTATCACCTCATATTTTCTCCCTAAATTATGTGGGTTAAAGCAGGCTGTACTGTAGAGCCTTAAGGTTACATGAATGATCACAGACTATGCCAACAAGGCTTAACTTACAAAAACATCTCATCCACTTAAGGAAGATATCCATGTTTCCTTCCAGGAATTCAACAGCTGACGTATATTTATGAGAAAAGTGGAGCTAGGTTTGTGTATCTTCTGCACACTAGTGATTTCTCACAATTTCTCCCTGAATGACAGCCCTAGCAACAGCATGCGTTTCATATATAAAAAGGGAGCCACACATCATGGATGTAAACTTGGAGAAGAGTTATTCCTGAAAACAATACACACAGTGTGCCCTAAAGGGTAAATATAAGCCACCTTAGGACTGCAGCAGATAAACTGCAATAGGAACTTTGAAATAACTCAACCATTCAAATAAGATGCCTTGGCTGGTCATGTCCAGAGTTGCAGATAAATCAAGGACCAGAAGTTAGTAATGTTGATCTCTGACCACAGGGAGGTTACTAACTACTCTCAGTAGAGTAGTCTCAATACTATGGTAGTTACTGAAGTCAGATTAATTAAGGATCAAGAAAGCTGTGAGACATCAGAAGAGTTAAGCTGCATGTGAACTACCTTATCAGTAAGCTGCATGTGATCTACCTCATCTATAAGCTGCACATGAACTACCTTATCAGTAACCTCATGAGAGAAGGGAGGGGTAGAGATAACTCAGAAATGTTCTACTTAGCGAATCTTCAGAGATGGTCTCTTAAACAGTGGAGTACTCAGTGCCTGGTAAAGAATAGACATAGACGTGTCTATCTTTAGTACAGAAATTAGCATCTAGAAAATTTCTGGTCCTACAAAATCCATACAAGACTGAACAAGTGGGGATGGTCCAGAACCCAGTCCACAAGTAGTAAGGCACACATTTAAAATCACTCTCATAACATTATACAAGTCAAATAATTATATTTATGCTAATGCAAGACTAAAGGCAATCACTGAGTATCACTACTCATACCATCAGGTGGTCCTTGGAGAGTCCCTACTCTGCTCAGGATTAGCCACAAAAGAAGCTTGTGGTAGCTTCATATTCAAGAGGCATTTTAGGTAACATGACAGACTTGAGTGCATAGATTTTCCACTTTCCTGAGCACTGTCAAGCACTATGATATGATAAAAGTTTCTTTGGACAAAAACATTGCCTTATAATGTCCGATAGATGCTGCATGACTACTGCAGTCCTACCTAAATCTATCCTCATAACAGTAAGTTCATCTCTAGTGACACTCCACTTTATACACAGTATTCCTGTAGCACAGAACATACCCAACAACCTCTGGATGCTAAAAATTATGCCAGTGTCCATTAAAAACATACCACAGGAACATTTCCTGGATTTTCAGAATAGAAGATCTTCAAATACTGACCCTATATCGTTAGTTATAAAGAATCTTTGTATGGATTTAGTTTTATTATTTAAGGTTATGGAAGGAAATCAGTAAATTTAGGACATGCATGGCTAAATCTGAGGGTAAAATTCATAGCGTTCTGCTTAAATTATGGTAGCTGTGAGGTATAATGCATCCATGATGGTATTGTTGTATGTAACAATTACTCTCTCAAAATCATCAGCAGTGCACAGCAATGGGCAGCTGGCCCAAAACAAGAGCAAGGTCACTGCCATTTGTGTACTTAACTTTCTGTGCTTGAGCAGCTCAAGATGTGGTGACCTACCTGGGTAACACCATGGTAAGGTAGACTAGATGGCAGTCTTACCAACAGACCGCATCTGCAGTCAACAACAATGTGAGGATACCTCATCAGAATATCAGCAGGTTTATGACCTCTGGATTGGTTAGTGGAATTAATAACCAAAACAGACCCAAAAATCTTTATATTTCATAATGTAAAGACATTCCTTAGTAACAGCCACTGACATATCATCAACCCAAGTAATAAGTCATGAAGAAACAATCAGTATGAATGGCTCAGTACTGGATCAGCATTAGGAAGAACAGAATGGGAATTTCAGAGGTCAGCAGGATGAATGGGAAGGGAATGTGTAGGGGTCAGTAGGCTGTATGAGACTGGGATGTGTGAAGGTCAAAAGTATGGGGATCTCTGGAGGTCAGCAGGGTGGATCAGATGGGAATGGGAGGAGGTTAGCAGGATAAGCAGAGTCTGAATTCCACTAGGAATGTAACGGTAGGCTACAGAGGCCAGAAGGAAGACTGAGATATGTTCTTACAGAATTCAGCTAGAAAGATATGGTAGGAAGTATGAAAATTTAGCAGAAGGTTGGGACAAAGGCTGTGTATTGCAGCAGAGATGGAAAGTGTAAAGTTTAGTAAAAGCAAAGGGTGAAGGTAGAGTTTAACAGGATGTATATGGTAGTCGTTGTACATAACTTAGCATAAAAGATGGGGCTGGTGTAGGGTTGCCACATTCGTTCACGGCTAAAACCGGAGCCAAGCCATGCCCCTCACGTCACCAGTAACCCCGCCTACCCCACCCCTTCTCCCGCCAACATACCGCCTATTTTGTGATGTCACAACAGCATCACTCAACGGGAACACCCTTGTTCCCGCCGCCTGCTTTTGGCTGATTTGCTATGCTTTTCTGTAAAAAAAGCATAGTAAATCAGCCAATCAACGGGAACACCCTCTTTTTTCGTTCCCGCCGCCTGCTTTTGGCTGATTTGCTATGCTTTTCTGTAAAAAAAGCATAGTAAATCAGTTGATTAAACTCCGATAGTCTGTTTCCTTTTTGAAACAGAATACCGGAGTTTGTACAGTGTTTTCCGGACTACCGGAGAATCAGTTTGATTTCCTGATAGTCCGGAAAAAAAACGGAGGGGTGGCAAGCCTAGGCTGGTGTGAAGCTTAACATAAGGACAGGTGGAATATATGAGGTTCAGCTAGAAAGAAGAGATGGGGGTAGAGTTCAACAGGAAGTGAGTGAGGGCTTGGGTTTTGTGGAGGATAGGGGATGTCAAGTTCTACAGGAAATGTATGTGATGTGCTAATGTGTGTGGGAAGAAGGAGGGTATCTAGCAGGAAGGATGGGCAAGAAAGCAGACATGGGTTGTTGCTTCACAGAGAAAGTTTTAAGGCAGATTTATGTAACAATGTTTTAATATGTTGGGTAACAATGTTCTACAATAACCTCCCAGAGGCAGTGGTAACCCTTCAAGTGGGTATGATGTAACTGGAAAGCAGAAGGTTATCTGTATCAAAGGGGCAAAATGACTATTATTATGCTAATAGCTTTTGATTACTAATGAAGAAATATATAGTAATATGTCACTTTTCTACATGTATGTGAATGTAAAAAGGACATTGTCATTCTCTGAGAGATGCTGAGCTTAATCCTTAGCATACTCTTCTATACTTTTTACAGTAAATGCCTGGTACATGTTACTCACACTAGTGTGCAACTCTAAGATGTATACAAGTAAACTTTAACGACCAACAGCACACCTCAAAGGCACTACCCTGGACTATTGCATTCCTGGTCATAATACTGTGGGATAAATTTATATCTGCTATAAATGTTTCTTGTCTTGGAAGTTAATGTGATAGCTATACAGCCAATTAAACCAGTATGAATAGATTCTTCAGCATAAGTCATATTTCTTTTCTGTGTTTCCAAATTCCACAGATGCAGTGATGGATTACATTGTCACTTTTGCAAAGTACCACGAAATTTGATCCCAGATACGATGGAGAAGGAAAACTGTAATGATAACAGAAGTCTTTTTTAACAAGGAATACTAAATTAGCTTTGCAATGTGAACTCAAATGGAAAAGGAAGGGGGCAGGACATTGCGGGCAAAATATAAAAATCAACGGCATAAGAACAAGGCTATATATCTTGAGGAAGCCAAACAAAAATATGCCAATAGACTCAAACTCTTGTTGGTTTAACTGATATAAAACAAACTTAAGGTCAGATCACATAAATGATAATACTTTTGGTGAGCTGGGTCCATTTGATGCATAAACAGTTTCCTGTCTAACCTTTTGTGTCAGAAAAAGAATAAACGTGCAAGGCTTTCCTGTGGGAAAAAAAGTAATTTTAGGTTTAAACTAACAGAGGGAGTTTCATAACCTAGACTTGAGAAAATAGCAGTAGAATATAAAACCCACCTACAGAATATGTTTTTATCTTCTCCACAACTGATTTTTTTTTTTCACAGAAAAAATCAGAAAGTTGTCAACACAGAGAATTCTGAGAACTATTAGCTTGTCATACTAAAACCAGACAACACAATTTATAGATGCAGCTAAACATATTTAGCTGAAAATACCATTAGAACTGATTTTATGGATGTACAACAATGTAAAGTTAATATTATTTAACTTAATTTAATGCAATATAATTTAATTTATTTATTTATGCATCTCTTTATTTAATATTTATTTATTTAGTTATTTAGACTTTGTTTACCAGGTTGGTCCCACTAGGCTGACTGCCTCTTTGCAGGGAATCATTGCCATTTTGCAGGAAGTGCTGTTGGATCTTTTAATCCACCTGAGCCACCAACAACTCAGGCTCATCTCCTGCTAACCCTTTTCAGCAGAATTTAAAAAAAATATTTGAATTTACTACAGGTTTTATAAGTAAATAATCTACAGCTGTATTTCATGCTGATAAAATTCCTTATGGCTTTAAAATCTGCAGGTCAATAACTGTATCACATTATTATGAAAACATGTTAATCACTTGTAATACATAATACTACAACATGGTTAGATCAGAAGAACATCATTGCTGAGATCAGATATGGCTTTTGCCCCCTATCATTCTATGCTGTGTAGGGTAATAGTCTGATAAAAAGTAACCTCTGATATCTGGGATGTATACTGATTTCCTGGAAATCTTGGCAGTTGCTGTCACAGGCCGGCTTCACACTACAGAATCAGAAATGCCGATCTTAAAGATCACCTGTTTTAATTTTTTTATCCCCAAACTAGAATAAGCTAAACATGTATAAGGGAAGTTAAATATCTCACATGATTAGTAAACTCTAGTCACTCATAAACTTCTCTGCGGTCAGATGAATTTTAAGCCATAAAACTCATTATTGGATAGTTGTGTCACGGTATGTTAGCATTTGTATCATCTCCGTTATCTGCTGTCATTTTATTTTAACACTCAGAAATGCACAACATTCATAATTGGCATATGTTCAGAAATACTAATGTCTTATGGGGATGGGGAGAGGGGGTCCTACAATTGCCTTTCTCTTTTAACAGTTTTGAAACAGAGATCTTAATACCTGGGTAGCACTCTAGTTCCCATCAAAAGGTGCTAATCAGATGCAGAGCAGTAATTGTTTCTAGAATACCTGTTAATCAAACAGTAACAGCATTTCATTTTCACAGCTGATCAGCAATTTTATGTGTAGAAATTATTACTAACTTCACAATTATTTAAAACACCAGAAGAATATATATCACAGGAACATAAGGATAAGAAGTGATTCGCAAGTTTTTGTTGCTTACACAAAACGTTTTCTCTGTGACCAAATAAAAGGTTTTCAAAGAATAATTTGATATTTGAAAAATAGAGTGATTTTGAACCTGAAACAGTAATATCACCATCACAAGTAATGATGCCGCTAAAATTGAACTAGTTAAGTTTAAGTGGCACACTAAAGAAACTAAATTGTATTTAAAAATGATTGCTAAGCAAAGTCAGATTCAATCATACATGTCTTCTGTTTTCCAAGGTATCTACTCTTAAGGTTCTTTGTTGGTTTGGCATTACTTTCATTATGCTCTCCCCATAAAGGGAAAAAATGCCCCTTGTAAAGCAACTCTTTTCTGCCCGAGTCAGGAGTCCACTATGGCACACTGGTGCCCTCTCAGAAAAGAGAGCAAAATATGTATGTGCATATTCTTTTCCAATGCCAACTGTATTCTTAAGAACTCTGTACCATTTAATGCGCTTCAGCATGAATTTTTATTGATCTGTATGTATATTCCACAAGACTAAATATGTCTACTTATATGTTATTTTCTACAGCTTGCGTTATAACATTCCCTTTGGAATAAGCATCTTCTTCATGGCATTTTCTCCAGGGCTTCTTCATTGTTCTCTATTTTTTTTACCTGTCAACACAGCTTTCTCATGTGGCAGGCAAGCTTTATGGGCTGCACAGCCCTGACTGAATGCTCCTGGGACAGGATTCAGCTATGGTACACTGATCAGGCCCGAAAAGAAGTCAAACTTGTTTATGTGTCTCCTGCTCCTGACAGGCACCACATAACACTGCTTCCAGATGAGACAGTTTATATTATTTCACTGTACTTTGAAACCATCTCTCACAAATACTAGCTGAAAAGTGTTCTACTGACTGTTATTTATTCATTTATTTATCTGCATTTTCTTTACTATTAAAGTCCATCTGAGGGAAAAAAATCAGTAGAGGTATGGGGAGAAAAGATCCAGAAAACATAAACAACAGAGAGACAAGATCAGAATACAATTCGAATTCACTAAATTAGTGCACAATGAAAATCCATGAGGTACAGTGTCTAGGATTTTGAAAGGTGAGATTCTAAATGACATCCAGGTTGATAGCCTAGTATTCTTCTATGATCCTATAAAGCATAAAAAAGGCATTTACAGAAAAACAAATGTGTCTAGTAATAGTAAGTTGTTAACCGGCTCATTATACTGTAGTGCACTGTTAATGCCAAAAGAGATTTGTGGTTTAAAGCAAATTGTTTAAGAAGACCATAGACATACTAAGTAATTCTTGATATTATTCTTGCATTTCTTTACAAAAATGATTTGATTTATATTTTTTAAAAGAATGTCCGACTAAGCAAAGCTTATAAGTTATTACCTGTACATTGAAAAGACATCACCTTGAAGTCTGACCATCACTATCATGCACATCTCATGGCAGCATAACAGAACACAGTATACTACTCTCAACTCAATGGAAGCAATTTTCCAAAAGCCTGACTTTCAAGGGCACCATATGACCCAGTTTTGCGTATGCCAGTTCAGTTCAAATGAAAGGCATCTGTCATGATCTGTCCTTTCTATTTTATTCACATAGCATTCTCCATAAATGACTTGCCTGCTACACAGTAAGAAGCGTATGACACACTTCTAGTTGCAAGCCATCTTAAACAAATACTGGCTGTCAAAATCATGTCAATATGTTTAAGACAAATACATTATCATAGAAAATTGTACAAGTTGCTGAGCTATGATTATCTCATCTTACAACTAGTTAATTTATGTTTTCACTTCTATGTGTCTAAACGGGTGTCAAGTGCATGTGTGTTTGTAAAACATTTGTGTAAAATTTTTCCTGTAAACAGTAATCTCATAAAATAACTTGACAACAGAGTAAGCCTTATAGTCAGCACTTAATTTAATATTATTTTTAACTATTTCAGCACTGTAACTGCAGAAGGTAAAGTTAGAAAGACAATTTAATAATTAGTAAAAGAATGCAGATAAATGGGGAATAGTGAATCTGTAACTAATTAAAAATTTGTTAAAACAAGTTTAAAACCTGTTAACGAATGTACATGGATGTATTCAGTTGCATTTTGTCAGAACTAGTTCCACTGGGAAAAGAAAATTAAAGTCATACATTGTTGATGTCATTGAAAAAAATTCAGAACAGTATTTTTGCAGGTGAACAACCCCCATACACTGCCGCACACCTGCACTTCTAAATATACTAACTCCATAATTAAGAGAAACCTCCATACCCCCCAATGTTATATGTTTTTGCTCCATAACATTCATACCTCCCAACCGTACTGAATGACTTCGTTTTTATCGAGTTTTGGGATCCAAATAATGGGGTGCCACGATTCCTTAGTGGCACCCCTTAATTTCCGATTTTCCGGCACTTTTATTTTAAATTTTATTTTATTTCCCAGCTTTTCAGCTGACGTTATCATGTGCACGATGACGTCAGCTCCATGAAACAGAAACAGCCTGTTGGAATTGAGCTGAAGGGCACAAAATGCATGCATTTCTGGCTGCAGTTCCAAATCCTTAGCGGGAATATACTACTGCCTAGAGCTGCCATTATAAGAAGGAAGGGTGTGTGTACCTACAGAGGAATAGACGAAGCAGAGCTGCCATTTTCATATGCTGCAGCAGAGGTATGCGAGGCTTGATATGCTGCTGCAGGAAGAGCTGCCATTTTTTCTGTGGATGAAGCAGAGTTTGGATATGCTGATGCAGGAAAAGCTGCCATTTTTCTGTGGATGAAGCAGAGGTAGGAAGGGTGTGTGTGTGTGCTATGTTGCTGCAGGAAGAGGTGGCATTTGTTTTCTGTGGATGAAGCAAAGCTTAGATATGCTGCTGCAGGAAGAGCTGACATTTTTTCTGTGGACGAAGTAGAGCTTGGGTATGCTGATGCAGGAAGAACTGCTGTTTTTCTGTGGATGAAGCAGAGGTAGGAAGGGTGTGTGTGTGTGTGTGTGTGTGTGTGTGTGTGTGTGTGTGTGTGTCATGCTGCTGCAGGAAGAGCTGCTGTTTTTTTCTGTGGATGAAGCAGAGCTTGGATATGCTGATGCAGGAAGAGCTGGTGTTTTTTTCTGTGGATGAAGCAGGGCTTGGATATGCTGATTCAGGAATAGCTGCCATTTTTCTGTGGATGAAGCACATATAGGGTGGGTGGGTTTTTCTATGGACGAAGCAGAGGTAGGGTGGGTGGGTTTTTCTGTGGATGAAGCAGAGGTAGTGTGTGTGTGTGTGTGTGTGTGTGTGTGTGTGTGTGTGTGTGTGTGTGTGTGCGTGTGTGTGTAAAAATGCCCCAGTTGAATATACCTGGTGGCTAGAAGAGGTACTCAGGCTCAAACCTTGTACCTTGGGTACAGATAACATGAGCCTAAAGTCCCTACTCACCACTGCTTGTGAAAACTTTCCAGATTTATGCCTCATATTTATGTTCTGTTTCTCATAAAATCTGTGGTTTTCTGGATTTTTGTGGCAAATGAGTGAAGGATTTAATTCACTAAATAATGACAGGCATTTGAATTTCAGATGTTATATTCTTCAGAAAATACATGTAACACAAAACCTTTTATTCTAGCAATTTTCTAAGTTTACAAGATCAGTATTTGAAATTTGTTCCTAATTTTGGGGCTGTATTCCCACATTATTGGCTTTGTCCAGTTTTTTTTCTGCTAAGAGGTTGAGAGATATGGTGGGAAGTGAGAACTGAATTCACTAAATGATAGCCATTTAAGTTTCAGTCAAACTTCTGATTGGGCATAATGTTATGTTGCTCTGACTGTAGTGCACAGGGTCCTGGGTTCAAGACTTGGCAGTGAAACACATGGTGGTAAAACAACATTTTATTATAGCAACTTTCCAAAATTATACCAGCAATGTTTAAAATGTGTTCCTGGTTTTTGGGCTTTTGCCCTCTCCCCCAATAACGTTTGGCTTTTTCCAGATTTCTTGTGCTGCAAAGTTGAGAGATACAGTTGAGTATCGAGTGGATTTTACAAGGAGCTGAGAACTTCAGGGGAATAGACATTTAGCGTTGCTTATACTGAGTCTGCTTGCATTGTTAATAGCATAACAGATTAAATACTTGCTTTTGTTGCAGAAGGCTGTGGGTTCTACTCCCACAGTATGTAGATACATTGCTGATACCGTACTGTGTTGTTGTACTTTTAAAGGGGGTGGGTGTAACAAGTCAAGGGTGTAGCTATAGATACAACAGAAGTGAGAACATGTCATGCACAAGGGCATTTGTGCCTCAGTGGAAAGAGCAAAAAATATCATTAACCCAAGTTCAGGAACAGATAATCATAATTATGTTCTGTGCTGCATTATTGGAAAAATATTTTTAAACAAGCACAGTACATTTTCCAGCATTCAAGACAAAACACATATTTTTCCACTGCAGACAGTGGAGAAGCAAGAGTGGCCAGTTAACAGCACCTGGATTACAATGATAGTTTTGATGCTTCAGGATGAATGTAGGAGAGGGTCTGTCAGTACTTGGACTAAAAACTGAAAGTCTTAAAACATGCAGTTTGCCTAGTTTATTTTGTTGTGCATTTACAGCTATTGAGTTGGTCTGTTAACACAAATCAGAGTAAGTCAAGCAAAACACTGAAATTGAAAATAAGTTCAAGAAGCTATGCAAGATATATATACATACATACACACACACACACACACACACATATAAATAAATATATATATATATATATATATATGTGTGTGTGTGTGTGTGTGTGTGTGTGTGTATGTTTGTGTGTGTAAGTATGTGTGTGTAAGTAGACTTTTATGATGGAAATGTTCTGAATTGGGCAGTTTTGTCATTATTGGTTCATGCATTTTGTTTCATTGCCACTGGAAAAATGTTCAAACAATAAATTTAAAATGCACTCTAAGTCTAACAAGTGTGCTGTATTATACATGGAATATAATTTAATAAAGTCAGGAAGGTGTATCAAAGAACACATGTATGTTTCTTGTTTTGTGTGCAAGAGCCTATGATTTGAAAACAGCCCAAAGGTAATCTTTATCCACTGGTCACTGTGGCCAGATGCATTTTCTTTGGATGTGGTGTGGGTTTTAATGCTGTTTCAGTGAATGAGAGAAGTTTTAACGCTAAGTCTGTTTTCATTGTAAGACAGTATTGCTTTGTTTAGCAGATGTATATTCATGTGTGTGCATTGTGCTATAAAATGTCGAAATAAAATCCAAATAATCATTGTAGAAGTAAAGCAGTATGCACATTAGTGTTTATGGTAAATGGGGCAAAATAGCCAGGTAATGGGACATTGGAATGGCTGCAGGGGGACCCTGGTGCCATATTTTGGTCGTCTGTTCTTCAGTTTGCGTTTGAAAGTTGGTATGCCACAATTCCATTGGAGCGGGTGGGGTTATGTAATTGTGTATGCAAATTTTATGTTAGTCAGCATACAGATTTGTAACTATTTTTCACTGGCCTTGTCCAGATTTTTGATGTTTCCCAGTTGAGAGGTATGATACAATTAACAGTTTCAATGAAACACAAGGATCTGTAAACAACTGATGATTTCCATCTTGTCAAAACACTAATTGGAAAAGTACTATGATTCACATATAACTAAATCCTCCTTAAAAGGTGATAATGCAAGAAGGACTCTCATAAGAAGATGAGAGGCTTTAGGGCACTTTTGTAAGTGGAACTAAACATAAAATATCACTACAACACCCAACACAGAAGTACAGACAACAGAATTTACTCCTGCAGCATGTTAACTTTGTGTAGAAAACAGATCAACCAGAAAAATGAAAAAGAAAGGAGAAGCAGGAGGGAGACAGAAGCACAGATGAAGCATGGTGAAAAAGAAGGAAACGGGCACTTAAACCAGTCCTCTAAGATGCTGGGAAGTATTTTTGTTTACAAAAGTTCATTTTGTTAAAATATTTCCACCTTTGAATATGAGCCTAATGTAGCACTGATGTATGTATCCATCATATGTTTTGTTAAAAACTCCATTAATAAACTTTTTGTTAAATCTGCTCTGCTTATTCTTGTTTAATGTGAAATGCATGATGAACTTACTCTAAAATATATTTGGGGCCAAAATGGAATTGCTATTAAGGGCCATATTTACTGTGAAATGAGTTTTGCACCTTAAATAACTATGCGTTAAGATACATGTAACTAATCATTCCAGCTAAAATTGAATTTATGTGTTTGCTGCTGTAAGAAAGAAGAAAGTATAGAATCCAGAGACATTATCTATCAGGACGTTTTAGAAGGAAAAAAAAATTTTCAGTAAGTAGATTCTCTAAACATGTGAAGATGGAGGCATCCGCACTGGTTAATCTGTGAAGGCTACTGAGTGAGAATAGTGCTTTGAGTATTATGGGATCGACCATATACTAAGATACTGTATCATATGGAAAGCTAAGCTTCAGTGGAACTGTGCACAAAGCTCTCCTGAAAGATGTTCTGTAACATTCAATATTTATGTGATTCTTTTCTTAAAAAAAACATACAGATAACAAGTGGGATATATTTGGATTAAACGAGTAATGCAAAGCACTTTCATAAATATGAAGTCAAATGTATTTAATTTTTAACGGGGTGGGTGGACTGGTCTGTAATTTACCCATTTCAGGCATGGTCCAGACCAATGGCCCAAGCCTCCAAGAATCAGGATAAAAAAGACTTAGCATCAATTCACTAACACAATTCCACCATGCTCACATATCTCTGTGAGTCACCAGGCCATTAGGTCTGCCTCCCTAAGCAAAAATGTCCTAGAAACTGGTGACTCCATCCTCAGGCAAACTGAGTCTGCACACACTAGGCTAGACAAACAGAGGGTGGCGGTTAGATGCCTTTCCAGTGCCAATATGTGTAACATCATGAGGGCCTGACAATCCATGAAACAGGAAAAGCACGACTATGGCCTGGTAGTGGGAAATGTAGGTATGAAGCCCCTATGACACTCAACCCAGAAAGACATGCAGAGAGACATGTTGTAGCGTGCTATGCATGTGTTAATTGGAGGTAAGTCTCTAGCCCTGAGTTTAATCCTACTCTCATCCAGAACAATACCCAGACCCAAGGAAAAGATAATTTGGTTTAACAGCTGGCTGTGTAGCTGTCATCATTCTTGGGCGATCCAGTGTATTAGCTTGAGATGATTGAGCACACAATTCACTTCACTAAAGATGACTTTTATCTTTTGTTCTATGGATTCTGCATACAAGCAAAGCACTTGCTTCTTCCACAGTGTCATTTAGACATACTCCACTTTCTGATCATTCCAAAATAGCAAAAAGGCTTGCAGTATATTCCAAACTGGACCACATCAAAGTTGCTCTGTTCAATTCCTGAAGTCTTGATGATAAAATTCCTCATCTTGATGCTCTCCTACAGTTTAAACGTGTCCATATCTGTAACAGAGACATTGCTTAAGTGTAAAGACAAAACAACACTCCACTTTTACCAGATTTCAACATCCATCATGCTTCCAGACCTACCAGAAACTGCAGGACAGTCTCCATCTTTGTCCTCCATATCTGTCCCAGACCCAGTTATCTCAAGACAGATTCCCTGCAACCCACAAACAGAACTCACTGAACTTTAAATTACTCTAAACAAGACACTTTATCAGTTCATATCCTGATATAGATCATATTCTATTTCACTGAAAAGATCATGAAAGTTTTTACTCAATGACCCTTGAATAAAAATACATTTCTGATGAGTGGCTTCAACTATCTGTTGATTAACTGGAGCACCTATTCCATAAGCCTTGAGTATGCCCAAGGATTCCCTGACTCAGTAAATGCTAACACATCTATTCAAATAGTTAACCAGTCAAGTAGGGACTAAAATCCTCTTCACCTCATCCTCATTAATGTTGAACTTACTTCCACAAATCCAGTAATATCCTCATCTCTGATCAAATTTGATCACAAATCAGTAATCTTTTCCTTTGGAATATCTAAACCCACTACAGCGAGCACCTCTGAATTCAAGGACTTAAAAAGATGAATACAAGTATATACTGAGTTCTCAAAATTGAACTACAAGATCTTTAGCCCACACATAGCCTCAGTTGCTACTTATGCCAATGAACTGTATTCCCACCTAGCAAATAGCACAAACCAGACAGTCCTAATTAGAACAAAATATATAGGGAAATGTAAAAATAAGCCACATTGGTGGAATGACAGCATTAATGACCTCTATAAAAGAGATAAAAAGCTAACTAAGGCCTATAATAAATAAAAATCTACAAATATTAAAGAGTATGAAAATATCAATGAAAAATCTAAAAGTTACCTTTACTAAAATCAAAGAGGAACACAACTTTAGCATTTAAGGCCAATGATAGTCATATATCCTTTAGCAACATCAGCTAAATGAAGAAATAGCACACATAAATTCCCAGGGTTAATTCATAATGGTATTATGTACTCCAAACCTAAAAATTTTTGCTAATGTACTTCCAGTTACCAGAACAGTCACTGAAGTCCCATAAGTTACTCAAGTCCCTTTGTCTCCAAAATATTATTATGGAACATGTCCTAAATGTAAAGCTGAAAATGCCACCACTATGGGTTCCACCAACATACCTGGTTGCTTAATCAGTGTCAGATATTGTATCTCTTTGAACACTTCCTAAAACTGTTCAGCATACGCATAGCCACTTGTTATGCTCCTGAGGTACAAAAAACAGCTATTATTATACCATTACATAAACAGGGCCCAACTCAGATCCCAGAAACTATAGACTCATTAGGCTAAGATTTCTAATTAGCAAAACCACAGAACATATAATATCGGATTTTATAAGCTCCAGTATAAAACCACCTTATTGCACTAGACCCACAACAGTATGGTTCTGTCAAAGGGAGATCATCTTTACTTAATTTAATAAACTTCTTTGAGAAAAATCACTGAAGTTGTAGAAAGTAGCCATGTAGCTCATACAGTGTACCTGGAACTGGCCAAGGCCTTTTGACATTATGCCCCATGCTGGAATTGTAAATAAGTTTGAAGGCCTAAATTTAACTATTATATTTTAAACTGGATAACAAACTGGATGAGAGAACACATATTGTTAAAGTAACAGGCAGAGGCAGATCCAGGCAGCTGCTTAGGGCCCAGTGGCTGGGAGGAGGGCTGCCATAACTTTTAATTAAATAATTAAAAATAAAAATTACATTTCTTCTTTAAGAACACAGTGCATCAGTGTGATTTCTTCTTTAAGGATGCACTCTGTGCGTGCACTAAAGCAGATTTAAATTTTGGTACTTCCTGCAGCTGCTGCTTTCAGACAGGATTTGAACTGCTTGCTGCCTTGAGAGAGACGGGCCATTCCTTCCTTTGGTAGGTGCCATGAGAGAGAAGAATCATTTCTTCCTTTGGTGTGTGCGTTTAAGTATAATGCCCTACTCAGGGATGGCAGGTTAGTTAATTAACTTGCTGAGGCTCAAATCCTGTGCCTTAGTTACTGCCAAAAAGAGCCTGAATCCTCAACAACTATCAGAATACCCATTTAGTCAGCAGGGGTGCATTTTAAAAGAATGCAAGTTTCAGTGCATTCTCAAAGAATGGTATGTTTCTAGGGAAGATAAATTTACTGTTACGCTAAGTCTGTTTTTAATGTGCAACTGTTTTGTTCATCAAATGGTCATAACTGTTTGTAATATAGAATTTGAAAGTAGTGTGAGTAGTACAACAGGAACCATATTTGCTTTAGGTGCAAAAGGCTGTGGGTTCTAATCCCACATCATGTAAAGAGATTGCTGCTACTGCAGTGCCCTATAAGAAGGGATGGGGTGCTGCATTCCTGAATGTTTCCTCCTTTGGGTGAGATACGTAGTAACTATAAACATGTTGATTTGCCAGCCATTCTGTAGTGCAATATTACCAGCTTAGCAATTTTTTTTTAATATATTCTTCAAGGGCAGTAGACACCAAATTTGTAGATGAAACTCTGAAATGTAAAGACGTTTGTCAGTAGCAACTGCATCATTAGTTACAGATCTCTTTAAATGTGAAATTATTCAGATAACTTTTACTTCTGCAGAGATTGTGCATATTGACTAACTTTGCTGGATTGTAATAACAGAAGTCTGAGTGGCCTTTTACTGTTGAAATATTCTGGAATGGGCAGTTTTGTCATTATTGATTCATACGTTTTGTTTCATTGCTTAATGGAAAAATATTCAAAACTACAAATTTTAAACACACTCTTAACAAGTGGTGCTGGGTTACACAAGGAATTAAAGAACATATGCATGTATGCATGGCCCTCAAAATGTGTGGCAGGGGCCTATGATTTGAAAACAGTCTATAGATAAACTTAATCCACAACTGGCTACATACATTTTCTTTGAATGTGTTTTGCATTGTAGTTTCAATGATTATGAATTTCAAGGTCTGAGACGTTTACTGTTGTTCATGCAAAGTCTGTTTTAATTGTGAGACTCTATTGTTTTATTTAGTAAATGACTGTCAGTGTTTGTGCTATAAAATTTGAAATAAAAGTTTTAAATTAAATTCAAATATTTGTAATCATTGAGGCTATGGGGGGCTCCATTTCCATCAGAAAGCAAAAATATGGCTACTGGCATTCACTGGGTCCCAGTACTAGGACCTCTTCTGTTTGCCATCTACTTCCTGGATCTCCAAACCACTAACCCAGGCATATGGCTAACATAATTTGCTGTGGACTACAAGCTGGGTGTTGTCATTTGTTCAGCATCTGATGCAGTATTGTTACAGAAAACACAACATAATAATAAGTGGTGTATTAGTAATGAGCTTGAATTAAATGCAAAGAAGTGCACCATTATCACTTTGGTAAAAAAATGTCAACAGCAGCTCACAGTGCAGAAAGCACTCCACTGCCAACCAGCAGATGTCAGAGATCTTGGCACCTTACCTTTGAAGACCACATAACAATAGTCAGGAAATCATTCTGTCTAGCTCAGTTAATAGCTAAATGTATTGCATCTGGGTTAAAAGAAGTTATTTCTATGCTCTCTGCCCTGATCAGACCACTTATAGAATATAATGCCTCGTTATCATGTATATATCCAAACAAATTATGCAGCTATGAAGACTCTAGGGATTCCTAACTACAAAGATTACCAGATTAAAGACCCTCAACTATGATGACAGATTTGAAGCTCTGTCTTTATACTCTTGTCTCTTACAGATTACGGCAAGGTGATTTATGTCTGGCATTCCCTACTGTTATGGACCCAACTCTCCTTGCTCTCTTACACCTCAACAAAACAAATGGCTCCGCAAACACTCAAAAAGACTTAAATCTCCATCAATAAATACGTATGATATGTTGGAGGGACAGATTTATTATTCATTGCCTCCCCCATATTTGGAATAATCTTTTGTTACATATAAAATAGAATGACATCCTCATTTCCTTTAAGGTAAACCTTGATGATTGAATGGGCACCTACAAATTCATCCTAGGCTTGACTTGTTTTGCCCTCCAGGAGACAGGAGACCTATGAGGGTGGGTATAGCCAACTGCCAAGGTGATATAGGCCATGGACTGACTCTGCCTTGTAAACTTTATGAACCAGTAAAAAAAATTGGGAAATCATATAGAAATACTAATACAAAGTAGTAAATGGAGGAAATACCATAGGCATAATAAGATATGCCCATATCACATTCATAGCACGCAAAAGTAATGCCTTTTGGAGAAATTTCTAAACATTATACACTATGGAGTGGGGCTAGTACACATTAGGCAAAAGTAATTCTGCATACACAATGGATTAATCCTCTGTACATGGTCTTAGCCAGCTGTGTAGTTGCAGATTTGCAGTCTCTATGTACACAAATCCCCCCCCAGCAAAGTCCATGATTTAGAATGCCAACAGCTGCATACTGATTGGCTCTAACATCATGCAGTGAGGACCTGCCTACACCTCAGCAGCTGCTCATGTAAATAATAAGAAAACAATCTTTCTGCTATGCTGATGTGTTGTTCAGCAACAACAGCAATGCAGACTCTGCATAACAAAAGAAAAAAAATACTTATTATGTAGTATCCTGTGGTGTTGTCTAATTTTCTACCACAGCTAGAAACGTTCCACACCCATAAGTGTGATTCTGCAATTATCCTGACATTGGGAGTGTGCATTGAAATGGATCTCTGGATCTCTTCATTTTAATATATGTTAATGTTGTACCACCCACAGACATGACCTCTTCTTCTTCTTCTTTTGGCTGCTCCCGTTAGGGGACGCCACAGCGGATCATCTGTTTCCATTTCTTCCTGTCCTCTGCATCTTGCTCTGTCACACTAACCACCTATATGTCCTCTCTCACCACATCCATAAACCTTATCTTAGGCCTTCCTCTTTTCCTGTTACCTGGCAGCTTCATCCTTAGCATCTTTTTCCCAATATACTCTGCATCCCTCATCAGCACATGTCCAAACCAATATAATCTTGCCTCTCTGGCTTTGTCTCCAAACCTTCCAACCTGGGCTGACCCTCTAATGTACTTATTCCTAATTCTGTCCACCCTGGTCACACTCATTGCAAATCTTAACATCTTTAACTCTGCCATGTCCAGCTCTGACTCCTGCCTTTTTGTAAATGCCACTGTCTCCAACTCATATAACATAGCTGGTCTCACTACCCTCTTGTAGACCTTCCCTTTCATTCTTACTGGTACTCGTCTGTCACAAATCACTCCTGACACTCTTTTCCACCCACCCCATCCTGCCTGTAATCTCTTCTTCCCCTCTCTTCCACACTCACCATTACTCTGAACTGTTGATGCCAAGTATTTAAACTAATCCACCTTTGCCACCTCTACTCCCTGCATCCTCACCATTCCTCTATCCTACCTCACATTCACACACATATATTCTGTTTTAGTCCTGCTGACCTTCATTCCTCTTCTCTCTAGAGCATATCTCCACCTCTCCAGGGTCTCCTCCACCTGTTCCCTACTCTCACCACAGATCAAAATGTCATCTACAAACATTATAGTCCATGGGGACTCCTGTCTGATCTTGTCTGTCAACCTGTCCATCACCACTGCAAATTAGAAAGGGCTCGGAGCTGATCCTTGATGTAACCCCACCTCCACCTTAAACGCATCCGTCACTCCCACAGCAGACCTCACCACTGTCACACTACCCTCGTACATATCCCGTACTACTCTTACATACTTCTCTGACACTCCCGACTTCCTCATACAATACCCCAACTCCTCTCTGGGCACCCTGTCATATGCTTTCTCTAAGTCCAAAAAGACACAGTGCAACTCCTTCTGACCTTATTTGTACTTCTCCATCAACACTGTCAGAGCAAACATCACATCTTTAATGCTCTTTTCTGGCATGAAACCATACTGCTGATCACTAATCATCACCTCCTTTCTTAATCTAGCTTCCACTACTCTTTCCCATAACTTCATGCTGTGACTGATCAATTTAATCTCTCTGTAGTTACTACAGCTCTGCACATCACCCTTATTCTTAAAAATCAGTACCAAAACAGTTTTTCTCCATTCCTCAGGCATCCTCTCACTTTCCAAGATTTCATTAAACAATCTAGTTAAAAACTCCACTGCCATTTCACCTAAACACCTCCATGCTTCCACAGGTATGTCATCTGGACCAACAGCCTTTCCATTCTTCATCCTCTTCATAGCTATCCTTACTTCCTCCTTTCTAATCCACTGCACTGCATGATTCACTATCCGCACATCATCCAACCTTCTCTCCCTCTCATTCTCTTCATTCATCAGCCCCTAAAAGTACTCTTTCCATCTCCTCAACACACTCTCCACACTTGTGAGTATGTTTCCCTCATTATCCTTTATCATCCTTACCTGCTGCACATCTTTACTAGCTCGGTCCCTCTGTCTAGCCAATCGGTACAGGTCCTTTTCTCCCTCCTTAGAGTCCAACCTTTCATACAACTCTTCATACGCCTTATCCTTAGCCTTCACCACCTCTCTCTTTGCCATGCACCTCATCTCCTTATACTCCTGTCTACTTTCTTCATCTCTCTGACAATCCCACTTCTTCTTCGCTAACATTTTTCTCTGTACACTCTCCTGTACTTCCTCATTCCACCACCAGGTCTCCTTGTCCTCCTTCCTCTTTCCAGATGTCACATCAAGCACCTTTCTAGCCATCTCCCTTACTTGCTCTGCTGTAGTTACCCAGCTATTTGGTAACTCTTCACTGCCACCCAGTGCCTGTCTTAACTCTTCCCTGAACTCCACCTCACAATTACCCTTTTTAATTTCCACCATTTGATCCTTGTTGCTACCCTCACATTCCTCCTCCTCTTCTTGAACACCAATGTCATCCTACAAACCACCATCCTATGCTACCTAACTATACTTTCCCCTGCCACCACTTTACAGTCTTCATTCTCCTCCAGACTGGCCCTTCTACATAAGATATAATCCACCTGTGTGCATCTTCCTCCACTCTTGTATGTCACCCTATGCTCCTCCCTCTTTTTAAAATACGTATTCACCACAGCCATGTCCATCCTTTTCACAAAATCCACTACCATCTGACCTTCTGCATTCCTTTGCTTAACACTATGCTTACCCATCACTTCCTCATCCCCTCTGTTCCCTTCACCAACATGCCCATTAAAATCTGCTCCAATCACTACTCTCTCACCCTTGGGTACAGTCATCACCACTTCATCCAACTCACTCCAAAATTTTTCTTTCTTATCCATCACACACCCAACTTGTGGAGCATATGCACTAACATTCATCATTACACCATCAATTTCCAGCTTCATAAACATCACTCTATCCGACACTCTTTTCACCTCCAAAACACTCTTAGCATACTGTTCCTGCAGGATAACCCCTATGCCATTTCTCCTCCCATCAACACCATGATAAAACAATTTGAACCCGCCTCCGATACACCTAGCCTTGCTCCCCTTCCATCTGGTCTCTTGCACACACAATATACCAACCTTCCTTCTGTCCATCATATCAGCTAGCTCTCTCCCTATACCAGTCATACTGCCAACATTCAAAGTTCTGACCCTCAGTACCACAGTGCTAGCCTTTACCTGCCTTCGGGCATGCCTCCCCCCTCTTCTCTTCATGACCAATGAGCTGAATAATGTTATGAATCACTCTTGCCTAGGATTGTACAGGACAGCATTCTGCAGTGAGCAAAGGCCCTGTTGAAGGATGGATTTCTTCTGCTAATACATATGGACCGGCAAAACCGAATCAGAGCCTGTTCCACTGAAGTTCTTTCAATTACACCATTGCATTTTACAGTGCATCTACTGATATTACAAAATATACCATTATCTGTACTAAAGAATATAATGCTATGTACCTCTGTTAGACACATGTTACCTGCTCCTACAGTATGCTCATAAAACTATCAAAGATAGAAATACAAAAATCCAATCTTCCAATTCTGGAAAGTCCGACTAGGACAGAGCCTATTTTCAGTGGAGGCCCAGGGAGAAATGCTCCAAACGCATGTCTTTGGAAATTGGTAGGAAACCAGAGTACCCAGAGGAAACCCAGGCAAATGCAGGAAGGACATGTAGACTCCACAAAGAAGGCACCCCAGTCACGAATCGAGGAGGAGAACCTCTTGCTGTGAGGAGACAATGTTAATCGTTGCAAGACTGCGCCACCCACAAGTGTTTTTTTAACTCAGTGCTGTCTGGAGTTAAAGTAGTCCTCATGGGTCATCTCTCCAAGTGTTGAATACAGATGTCAATGAAAGCTCTGTCACAGCAGCACCTGCTACTACTGAATTGTGGTCAGGATTTGATGGATGTGGTTGGGATGTTACCTCCATATACCACCAAGTCCCATGTTAATACACCATTCCATGTTACATCATCAGCATGATTCACTTCTAAGAATTTCACTAATGTAGACAGTATGTACACAATTGTGTGTGTAATAGTTGTAAGGCAGTGTGAACAATGTTTATGAATATGTTGAATCCTATATCTAGGTAACAGCAAAATGTACTTATAAAATTACGAATACATTCAAAAATAATTCTAATAAGGACATATAACTTAATAACTAAAAGAAAATTGGAATAAAAAGAATAATAAGAACATTTTAATACCATAACTAAAACAAAAAATAGTATATCAGAATTAAACAACACTGTAAAAATAAACCAGAAATAACAAAAATAAGAAAGTTCATACAAATTTACATCAAAATGCATAGAACACAAATATGTCCATTAACTTTAACAAAAACAAGACTATGTCCAACAAAAATTAAACAGAAAATATGATTTTTTTTTCTCTGCATCCTCCCCATAATTCAATATTCAAATCCCTTTTTTATACAACTATGAGGAAATGGTAAATTAAAAATGTAGATGTGTTTCTATATCCCACTAGCAGCATTCTGTCAATAACCAATACTGACAATAGACATGAACTGGCAACATTGAACAATAGGAGCAGACAAAATTACAGAGCCCGTCACACAGAGAACTCCATCAGCATCAACAGCATCCCATTTGCATTGCAAATGGGAATGTCAAACCATGTTTCAGCTAAAAATGTTGCAACGCATGGCAGGTCTATATCACGGCATCGAAAAGGATGTTAATCAAATGGCTTAAAAATCAAAAAATCAAAAAAAATCATTGAAGTTGCTTTTGTGGGGGACTGCACCCCCCACACCCCCCGCTAATTATATATACCAACGCCGAGATCGCACTACAGTGAGGAATGGGCAAATTTTCTGATATTTACTGTACCACATTCTCACAAAACACACCTCAATGCATTTTCGATATTAAAGCTATTCGATTATCATCCTTTTCAATGCTGTGATATAGACCCAAACATGGCATATAACAGCAAAGATGCTCTGTATACACCAGTAGGCAATAAGGGCTCACTGTTACTGATGTTGGTATTGAAACTTGTTAAATGTTAAGCAAGCTTTCTTACCGATCTGTCTTAGTGTGTGACTTTTGACAGTATTATTAACCAGTATAAGAAATGAGTGCACCACAAATTAATGCTCCCCTTGCAGCTTCTTGGAGTTGTGTTGTGTTGTGTTAACTGCATTTTGTGAACTGTAAATCAGGAATAGTCATTCTTACTTATACAAAATGGCTGCATATCTTTAAGCATGGCAGCTTAAAGTTATGTTTATCTGATCTGGTGTACCACTACGCAGTTGCACAATGAAACTACTGGAACCATTTTATGTTTCACATTCTCAGTACCACATTTAACTAAAACATTACTGTTGTTTTAGAACATCTCAGCCAACATTCTCTAGCAATGTCTTTCTGTAACCATCACATGCCAGTAGTTAGCCAGATGCAGTTATTTCTGGAAGGATAGCTTTTTTATATCACATGATACATGCTTTTTCTCTGTGGTTGTACATTTCTCAGCTCACCACTCTCCTTTACCTTTGTTTGATGCAGGATACATTAAGACTACCTAGTCTGCCTTTTTAAATGCATTTAACATTCTATCTCTTTTCTATCCCTACCTTCCCTCTCACCCTGTTTCCATGTGCAGTACATATGTAGGGTGGGGCAAAGGGGCAGCTGTTCCACATGCAAAATGCTGTCAATTGGTCAGTAGTGCGGTATTGCAATTCATTTCTGTACTGACATTTGCACATTGTAATAGTTCTACAAGACAGAAAAATACAGATAAGTGTTTTAATTTCTTGCTCTGATTTAAAATTAATTTAAACAGTCTATCTGCTTTAGCTAAGGTCTTATAAGCCTATATTAGTGATTCCAGCACACAGTCGCACTGCATTTTGACTGTTTTAAGTGCCCTAACTGTTGTTATTAAGCCCTGGTTTCATTCTTGTGTACTGAGTTTATGACAGGCTAGTTCAGGACTTGTCTTTGTATTAAGTCAGTTCCAGACCAATTAGCTCAGAACTAAGGGTCTGTAAATTCCAAAGTTGCTGTCTGCTGTGATTTTTTTTAAATAACTATTGCACTGTAATAGTTCTACAAGTCACAGAAAGACAGATAAGTGCTTTCATTTTCCGTTCCACCCACCCTGTTGCAGTTGTGCACTTAAACCAAGTGTATCATTTTGCAAAGTCTCTCCCCTTAAACTACTCACCAGACTAAAATACCTTGGATAAAACTGCTTAATATTGAGTGTACCAGTACTGCTTGCACTGATTTCAATACCAAATAGCGATTTGATTTTTTTTACTATAATTAGTTTATTTGTTTTTGCTGGTGGCAGAAGATGATTTACAGTCTAGTTGTTTTGTAATGAACTTTGAAAACCCAATAGCAAGTCCACCCAAACATTATTCTAAAACTGAACTCCAAAGCAGTTATAGTTACCCATGTCCCCAGAGTCATTCCTGCTGATATCATGGACCAGCAGTTCCCCACAACTTCTTCAGGCAGCCTGACTGACATAGCAGTGGCGGATTTAGGCATGGGCGCAGGGGCATGTGCCAGCCCCTTTTTTACACTTGTACCTGATTAAAAAAAAAAAAAAAAAAAACATCTTCCCAAAGAACCCTGTCACCAAACATGCCAAATACATCGGAGATGTGATTGGAGGTTTTGGTCAGATGATTTTTTTTATAACGATCCTCCTCCAGATGCATCTCCATTGTAATTTTAAGCACGTTGGAGAGAACTGTGATATTGTTGAGTAAAAGTTAACCCTTCATCAGAAATTTAATTTTAAAATAGAAATACAGTGGGACTAACAACTTTGAAACTGCTCTTCAACAGTGGGGGAGTGATCTGCATTGAGGTAATGCTAATTCTTGTATTTAAATGACTTACCAATTTTCATGTTGCCAAAAAAGCAGTACAGTTTTCTCTGGCAGAGTATTATGTGCAGTTCTCTGTATTCTTTAAATGACCGTGGATAGTGATTTTCTTAGTTCTCCCCTTAAATAATGTTACATATCCATTTTGAATTCCGTCCATCAGGTAGCTATCTAAACGCTTAACAGGCTGGACTGTTACTGTTATTTTGGCTGGTAAAGTCAGGTCATATTCTTGGCTCGTATTTAAATTATGGTTGTTTTCTTACCCACCCATCATGATTGTCATGAGGTTTATGATTTGTCTCCACTCGTTGTAAACCACAAGATGATGTTGAATTCAGTTTCTTCGGTTTCCACCACATTGGGTCTGTCAACAAATGCATTTGGGGTTCCTCTTGTGGGAGACAAATAGTTTCATAATTGTAACGGACCGAAGATACAGTGGACATGTATCCTCAGACTCCCTAACTTAGCTTTTTAACGTCTTTTCTAAAAGCATGTGTTACAAATGCAGGCTTACACAAGCTGTGTTAGAGAAAAAACTCACGCTACAGGTTATTCCCTGTGCTAGAGATGTAAACTTACAACCAGGCTAAAGCAATTAATTATGATTATCTCATCCTTTCTTGAACTTCAAGCAGTACTTTCTGTTGTGTCAGTGTTTATCAAGCTGCTGTTTGACTTTTTACTATTAAGTAACACGAAGAGTGTTAGATTTATTTTGTCATTTTTAGTTATGTTTTGTATTGTAAAACAGTGTGGCTGTCAGAAGTACATTGCAAATGTGTATTTCTAGAACCATACTGATAACATTAAACTTTGATATTAACAGGATAATATATCCAGATATTAACTTTTAACATGTGGTAGTGTCCTACCAAAGTAATGCAGCACAAACTCACACATTGCTCTTAATAATGTACAGTAACATAATAAAACATTCAAGTCATAGAAGCTCTTAATTGCTTTGGGTTAAGAGCAGTACTGATATCTACAAGCAGGCAGAAAGCTCTAATTAAACACATGTAACTGAGACCATGAGGTATAGAGAAACAGCATGGATGATGGCATACTCCACTTAATACTGTTTACAGTGATGCTAAGTCTGACTTTGGCTGAAGTACCTATTGAGTTACTTCGTAACTGCAGTCAAAAACTGGCCACAGTGTCAATTAAATTCATTTTTATTCAGAGCCAAAATAGGTTACAAGACACACAAATCTTCTGGCTTTTCAAACAACAGCCCTGATCCATCCATTCACAACCCTCTTTTTCCCCACTTGTGCACATGGCATCAGGATGTCAGTTCAGCAACAGCCCCGGTGTTCTTAGTAAAATGAATTTTTTCATAAAAATATAATTGAAATATAAAAGAAAAATATATAATTAAAACAGATGTAAGGAAAAGAGACAACACTTGAGAAATAATAATAAAAGATTAACTTATTTTACAAGCGCGGTATGCACAGTAGCCAGTAACAAGTGATAGTGAATATGTATTTTCAGTGGGTGGTGTTTGGTTTAAAGTTTCTAAATAATTCAAGATTGTTGTCTGTGCACATACTTGTGTAGCTCCCCATAATGTGAAAGCTTTACTAACAGCTGCATCTAGAAAGCTCACGTCATGATTAATAATGTCATAATTAAAAGAGTATATGGAGGAATTGACATGATTCTGTAGTTACAATTGATATGTGTTAAAATGTAAATGTGTAACAGACCCTTTTAATGTGGAACATGCAGTTTAAATGAAGTACACTTGAGAGGTTTATGTTTGAGAGGTTGATGTATGTACACGTAAGAAGGCTATTAGCTGTTGGAGGTTAGGGGTCAGAGAAAATGGTAGTGATGGGAGGGGGTGAGACTGGAAAGGGAACGAGGTTTTCATTACACAGAAGGTGAAATTTGAAGTCTAGTAGCTGATTGGGATTTGTAGATGTGTTGGGGATGGTAACAAAGGCAGAGTTGGAAGAATAGATGAAGGGGGATGGGGAAGTAAGGTTGAAGTTTTATTGCTTTGGAAAATTAGGTGGTTGATATCATCACTGGCACAGAGTTTGTCCTGTGTAGTAGTTCTAGAATGCTTCTGTACTGATATGGAGATTCTGTGATGGATCCACATGTGAGGTGAATGAGTTGTGCCTTTGAGTATTTTGGATGTGATTTTGGATAATGCCGAGATGAGTGCTGGGCAGTAGTGAAGGAAAAGGTGGTTGTATATGTGAGCTGATAGGAGCTTAATCAGTGACTGCTAATCATTTATGGTACTTAAGCATCTGGGAGTACATTTGCCATACAAAGTAAGAAATACAGAATGCTTCAGTGGTAGTATAGAGCTTATGTGATGAATGGTATGTCTGAGGTGAACGTGCTGTGGCTTTAGGTGAGTTTCTGACATTTTTTATGACAGTGCAGAGGAAAGAGCTGAGTGATAGTTATGGAACAGGAGGTTTGCATATATAAGCTTAATCAGTGATTGGTATTCATTTTATGGTTGTTAGGCATTTGCAAGTGCATTTAAAGTACAGGGTAAGAGATTCAGTTTTGAATTGTTTGAGACTACCTATTGGAATGAGCCAGGGAAAGGTTTGATAGCATTACACATTAGGCAATAATTTGCTTTCTTGGCTAAAAACATGTTTGATGGCATAGCCTGCTTTCATTTGTTGATTTATTAGGTTACGGAGCCAGAAGATATAGCAAACCTACTGGCTGATAAATTCAGCTCCAACTTTATTCTTCTCTCCCACTCAGCCTTCCCTCAGAAATACTATCTAATATAACTCCCCCTGCTATTACTAGGGAACAGGTCTTCAGTGCTCTCTGTAAGGCCAAGAACACTGCATCAATGGGTCCAAGCAATATCCCAGGATGTCTTCTAAATAGCACGAAACATGACCTATCAGGGCCTCTGGAATTGCTATTTAACTATAGCCTCCACACAGGTTTTGTGCTGTATGAATGGAAAACAGCAAAAGTCATCTTTCTGCACAAAGGTGGACCATCTACAGACCCTGGAAACTAGACCCATAAATCTTACTAGTCTTGTATATAAAGCAATGGGAAGAATTATCATGGAAATTATCAATAATAATATAGTAAACCTCCAGACACTGGATCCAACTGAGTTTGGCTTCATCAAGGGCAGATTATGCCTACTCAACCTGGTGGACTTCTTTGATAAGGTCACCAAAGCAATGGATGAGGGCAAAATGGTTCACAGTACCTACCTTGACCTGACCAAGGCATTTGACACAATACTTCACTCAGGCATTGTTCATAAACTCAAAAGGTTAGGTACAAACTCGTATGTCACCCGGTGGATAGCCAACTGGCTCAAAGATAGAACCCAGGAAGTTAGAATTGGGGAGTCCACTTCTATGAAGAGGTTGGTCACAAATGGACCACTCCTTTTTGGCATTTACTTCTCTGAAGTAGAGGCCAATGTCAGTGGTCTCTGGCTGACTAAATTTGCAGATGATTGTAAATTAGGAGCTGTCATCGAATCCCACATTGACACAAATGTTCTCCACGAGGGACTGACACAGACAAACAACTGCCAAGAAATGCATAATAGTATCCTTTGGGAAGTCATCCACCCTTGGTAACTATCATATTGACAACATACCCCTTAGAGTTGACCCCAGTAGTCAGGGACTTGGGGACACACACAGAGATAGTAATCTAGCCTTTGACTATCACGTGTCTACAGTAGTGAGGAAATCCTTCTATGCTGCACAACTTATAAACAAAGATATGGCATCCAAGTCCAAGGAAGTCATTGTTCCACTGTATTCAACATTCATAAGACCAACTGACTACAGTGCCCCCCTTTGGTATGTACCTAACCAAGCATATTCAACAACTGCAATGTCCACAGAGGTTCTTCACTAAAATAATACAGGGCTTAAATAAAATATACCATGCAGACCACCTCAAGACTCTGTCCCTGTATTCTGTCTCCTATAGGCTTTTAAGGGGAGATCTATGCCTGGCATATAGGGCATTGTCAGACCCCACTCTGGCTCCTGCATATATGCAAAAAAACAGCACCAGAATTACTGGTTCTAAAGACTTAAACTTTGCCTGTGATATAAATAGGACCTGCTGGAGAGACAGGTATGCATCCCAGAGATTATCCCATCTGTACATGTACTGTGTGCTGCACAAGAATTACCTGTTTCTACTACCATATCCACAGCAAGATCATGTGCAACTGAATGTAAACTGATGTCTTTCCATACATGTCAGAGCTTCTTAAGGTGATCTTTTCACAACCACTAAACCTAGTGTCCCACTTTCCCACTTCCACCCCAGTAATCAACTAACCAGACTGCACCCCCCCCCCCATTTTGCAAATTAAATTCCTGGATCCACCACTGGATGGGTATCTTGAGACAGTGTAAGAATTGTTTCATGCTGTCTGATGCTCATCTATTTCTCAAACAACATAACACAGTGTGTGTAAGATGTACATATATAATACCTTGGAGACAAAAATCTCACACACAGTAAACTCACCAAAATCATCAGCAGTACACCATACATTGCATCACTCCAAGGCCATCATAATACACGTAATCCATCATATGCTGAAGTTCTGAAGATTAACTTGCCTAAACCCAAACAACTTCCAAAACACAGTGCAGGCACAAAGCACACTCAGCATATTAAGTTTACTTCCTCACATAGTGCAAGGAGTCCCAAAGTCACAGACACTGAGCCCACAGTACAAGCATTAACTCAACCATTCTTGTTATAGGTGACTCCATTGTAAGACATACAGCTGTGTCTATTACCAGGCTGAGTAAAGAAAGAGTGATGGCTAGTTGCTTTACTGGTGCTAGGATCCCTCAGATCACACAAACACTCATGTCCTTGAACGACAAATACCCATGTGACTCGGTCATAGTCCATACCAGTGACAATGACTTGAGGTGTACCACCCTAGACTATCTAAAGAGAGATATGATGGGGCCCAAAGCAGGCATGAGCCTAGCACCATACTACCTTCTCCAATAAGCAAACCAGTGAGAAAAAAATAATTGGCTTCAATAACTGGCTTAGTTTTTGGTGTCATTCAAAGCGGGTCCAATGTTTGTCAGCCTTGGAGGATATGATTGACAGACCATGCCAGGGATGACTTGTATCTGTCCCCTCTAGGGTTTTGGTTATTGGCAAAGACATTATCCACCCCCATAGTGCCTTTTTTAGGCAATGCCAACCTGATAAACCTACCAACATAACAAAAGAAGCAAAGGAAAATATGAAGGTATACTAATTAGTGCTAGGAGCCTGAACAAGAAACTACACTCCTTACAAGCCCTTCTCAACCTGGAAGACACTGATGTCTGTGCAGTGGCTGAGACATGGTTTAACATACTGGACAGTGCTCCAGCTGTGCAGGGCTATAAAGCCCTCCACATATACAGACCAGCTACTGTGCAGGAGGGGGAAAAGGTGGAGGTGTATCACTCTACATTCAGAAGAGATTTGCGTCAAGACTGGTAAAGCAGCATGATGCACTAGAGCTTCTTCATGTCCAAATAACCATCAGAAGGATCCTGTACCATTTATTAGCTAGCTACAGAACTTACTCTATGACAAAAGAAAGCTCCAACACCTATCTACAGGAACTAGAATCACTCAATATTAAACCCAGTACCAATTTCACTCAAATTTTTATTAAAATGTTTCCATGTCTTCAAATAGATTGAACCATAAATAGTGAAACATAAAATTATATAATCAACTAGTCAACTATTTACAAAAGAAACTATATACAATTGCTAAAGTATACAATCTATAACATCACGTTTCCATATACAATATGCAATTTGTATTAAGATGCTGTGCTGACTAATCAGATCAATTTGTTTTGTCCAATATTTCGTCAACTTTCTGCCAATAAGTGATGTATGATATTGTCTTATCAGTTCTTTTCTTTATGGTTGCTGCTTCCATTCGAAACACAAAGACTGCAATTTTCTTGAAATCTTGAAAAGTTGGTGGTGCTTTATTCTTCCAGTAAGTTTTTATGGCTTTACGTGCAATGCCAAGCAATGTTCACAGTAAACGATATTTTACTTTTGGGACACATTGTGGTATGGGTACATTAAACAAAACTAATGACTTAGTTAACTGAAAAGTATCATTAAAAACTGTTTGAAAGAAATAATTAATTTCAAACCAATATTTATTCAGTGAATGACAATCAAAAAACATGTGATCCCAATCTGCTTCTGTATGCATTTTACATCTCCAACAATCATTATGTTTCTTATATATTAGTTCTGATCTATGAGGGTTAGACAAGATCTAAGTAGGAATTTCCATGCATATAGTTTCCAATGAACTGACGTGGTGGTAAGGCTTGGTGATAAAAAGATCATTTCTTTTAAACCAGTACCATTTTCCTAGGTGATCTAAACTATCCAGCTATAGAAAGGGAAACATCCACCAGCACTAGTGCACAAACACAGAGATTCCTGGACTTTGTCAGTAGAAATGCCCTGGATCAATTAGTCAGAGTACCCACTAGGGATATTAACATCCTAGATCTTGTCCTTACTAATATGGGAGCATCTTGCACCACCCCTTGTGTATCTTCATCATGTGTTAGGTCTGATAATAAAGCAGTCTCCTTCGAAATAAAATTGAAACCAGAGATCCCTTCCACCCAAGATACCTTTAGAAATGTCTTTAAGACAAGCTATCTACCCCTAAGTTTTACATTGACAGGCTACACATCCCCGCCAAACCCAGTTAACTCCACTGAATATGCAGACATACGCCACCACACTTTACAAGCATGTAAACAGCTTCATAGATGCAGCTGTACTCCATAGGAACAAGTGCAGAGTAAACCCCAGAAACAAACCCACATGGTGGAATTATAATATCAACAAGATTTATAATAACAAGGAAAAGAATTTTGACCAAAAGTAAGAAGAGTAATTCACAGAATGTTAGTGTCCTTGCCACTGAAATAAACAAACAACTCAGGATCTTAATAAAATCCACCAAAGCCAAGTCTGAGGCTAAAATAGCTGCACAAGCCAAAGACAATCGCAAGGCAGTTTTTTAGTTATGTTATTAATCTCAAAATCACAATGCAGCAATGCACTGAACTGATTGTGAATGATGTTACCTACACTGAAACTAAAGATATAGTTAACCTATTTGCCAATAAATTTAGCTCTAATTTTATCCCTGTCTCTACTCCATCTGGAACTCAAGATATGAATGAAGTTGTCTGTCCTCCAGCCATTATAAAAGACCAAGTCCTAAAAGTGCTCTCAAAAGCTAAAAATACTGCATTGATGGGTCCTGACAATATCCACAGATGCATCTTTTCTCAAAAAAGTTTCTATTTTTCAAATACAGTTGAATAAATTCCATAGTATTTGTATATAATATCTTAAATAACTATGTACACTATTTACATCAGCCTGACACTATAACAGAGCTCAATATATACAATTACTTTATAGGTATAACAATCCAGTTATCAGAGTGTATCTGTTCATTTTATGAAAATTGTCAATCAATGATAAGACTTGGATTGTTAAAAAATGGCTTAGGATGAATCCTTAATTCTTTAATTTTAATTTCCAACAATGCTGTGGTCGTCAGTAGGCTGTAGAAGTCTTCCAAAATCAGTACTGTGTTTGTATCCCATCTTCTTGTTATACACTTCCTTGAGATTGCAAGTATTGTCCAAACTAGATACATATTTGACTCATTCAAATGAGGACCTTTGTATACATTTAATAATACTAGAGCTTTAGATAGGTTAAATGATTCATTAAATAAAGCTTGTAAAAAGTTTTTAATACCATTCCAAAATGGCTTAATTTTACCACAGTCGAAAAAAATGTGATTCCAATCTGCATTGTGTATTTGGGATGCTGAGTATATTGGGAAAAAGATGTTAAGGATGAAGCTACCAGGTAACAGGAAAAGAGGAAGGCCTAAGATAAGGTTTATGGATGTGGTGAGAGAGGACATGCAGGTGGTTGGTGTGACAGAGCAAGATGCAGAGGACAGGAAGAAATGGAAACAGGTGATCCGCTGTGGCGACCCCTAACGAGAACAGCTGAAAGGAGATGATGATTGTGTATTTGATCACACCTCCAATATATTCCCTTTGTGGAAGAATTCATTTTAGTAATTCTGTCTGGAGTTAATAATGCTCTGTGCAAGCATTTTCAATTAAAAACTTTCCAATTTTGTGTAAAGGATGTATGTTTTATTGCTAATAAAATATTTGATTTAATTTTTTTAGTTAGCTCTAATGAGTGTCCTTTTGTTATATGATTCCAATATGAGGATTTGGGTGTTGTTTTATAATTTATCAATATCTTGTAAAATTTCGAAATACTATTTCCCATGTCATACTCATTATATATGATTTCATATAGGCATTTTGTAAGTTTAGGTATTTCTTTACATGAAGAATTACTAATTATGCTGCATAAATCGTGCGAATATGTCAGAATGCTTTGCATAGTTAGCCAATCTTGTTGTGGAATTGTGGATGTTGTTTCTATTGTTTGCAAATCCAGAATTTTTAGTTCTTTGATACATTGAAACCAACAAACAAATCCTTTCTGTCCCCAGGAATTAAATATTTATCTCTATATTTTATGTGGATATAGCTCTTTGTAACTATGAATGGTGTTAAAGATCAAACCAGATTTGTCCAAACTAGATACATATTTGACTCATTCAAATGAGGACCTTTGTATACATTTAATAATACTAGAGCTTTAGATAGGTTAAATGATTCATTAAATAAAGCTTGTAAAAAGTTTTTAATACCATTCCAAAATGGCTTAATTTTACCACAGTCGAAAAAAATGTGATTCCAATCTGCATTGTGTATTTGGGATGCTGAGTATATTGGGAAAAAGATGCTAAGGATGAAGCTACCAGGTAACAGGAAAAGAGGAAGGCCTAAGATAAGGTTTATGGATGTGGTGAGAGAGGACATGCAGGTGGTTGGTGTGACAGAGCAAGATGCAGAGGACAGGAAGAAATGGAAACAGGTGATCCGCTGTGGCGACCCCTAACGAGAACAGCTGAAACGAGATGATGATTGTGTATTTGATCACACCTCCAATATATTCCCTTTGTGGAAGAATTCATTTTAGTAATTCTGTCTGGAGTTAATAATGCTCTGTGCAAGCATTTTCAATTAAAAACTTTCCAATTTTGTGTAAAGGATGTATGTTTTATTGCTAATAAAATATTTGATTTAATTTTTTTAGTTAGCTCTAATGAGTGTCCTTTTGTTATATGATTCCAATATGAGGATTTGGGTGTTGTTTTATAATTTATCAATATCTTGTAAAATTTCGAAATACTATTTCCCATGTCATACTCATTATATATGATTTCATATAGGCATTTTGTAAGTTTAGGTATTTCTTTACATGAAGAATTACTAATTATGCTGCATAAATCGTGCGAATATGTCAGAATGCTTTGCATAGTTAGCCAATCTTGTTGTGGAATTGTGGATGTTGTTTCTATTGTTTGCAAATCCAGAATTTTTAGTTCTTTGATACATTGAAACCAACAAACAAATCCTTTCTGTCCCCAGGAATTAAATATTTATCTCTATATTTTATGTGGATATAGCTCTTTGTAACTATGAATGGTGTTAAAGATCAAACCAGATTTTTAAATCTATATTTGCATTAATAATTTTCCTAAACGAGTCAATGTAATAATTAATCATACAAGTTTTAGTGGGCTTAGTTATGTTATACTGCATACTAATACATAATATGTGCCATGACAAATTGTTTTTATCTATTTGAAATTTATTTTGTAAATCAAATTCATTTATTGATATTACAGTTAGTAATTATTTCCAATTTGCAGAATAATTTGGACTTATCCAATCTGAGATTGTTTTAGATAGTGATGCCTTTATATATGTTTCTATATTAGGAAAGTTTAATCCTCCCTGTTTCCATGGTCTGATATGATGTACTAAAGCTATTCTGTTTCTTTTGGAGAACCCATAAAAATTTTATTAGGCATGAGTTTATTTCTTTGAGTATATTCCTTTCTGGTAACAGTTGTATTGCCAAAGCTATATATAGAATATTGGGTAGTAAAACCATTTTTATTAACTGTAGTCTATCTTCAAATGTTAATATTATTTTTTCCACTTTTCCACAGATATTTTAATTGTATTGATGATATTATTGTAGTTTTTTGTGACTAATTCATTATTATCCTTGCATGACTCAATTCCTAGATATTTTAAGGTAGAGTCTTGTTTCCCTATAATATGATTCCCCTTCATCCGCAATTCTTTATTTTTTTTTTAATTTAAAAACAAAAATTTTGATTTTGATTTACTGAAATGAAGTCCTGAAGTCCTGTAAAACGTGTCAATTAAAATATCTAATTCTTCTAATGTCTCTTTTGTATTGGATAATGTTAATAATATGTCATCAGCAAAGAGCATTACTTTAGAATTGTATTGTTCATAACCATCTACTCCTTTGATTTTTGTATTGTTATATACTGAATCTGCCAATATTTCAATAGCCAAAGCAAATAGAATTGGTGACATGGGACATCCTTGTTTAGTACCCTTTGTTATATGTATAGATTCAGAGGTGAAAGGACCTAGCTTAACATACGCTAAATTATTATATATATATATATATATATATATATATATATATATATATATATATATATTCTTTAGTAAATGAACAAAGGAAGGAGGAAATTTAAATAACACCGGAATTTTGAATAAATAGTTCCAATTTAGGGAATCAAAGGCTTTCTCTATATTTAAGCCAATTATGAGTGTTTTTTTTATTTTCTTTATTAATATAATCTATAAAATAAATTATCCTTTTAATATTGTCATGTGTGTGTCTATGATACATACATCTAGTTTGATCATTATTTATTGTTTTGGATAGTGGCATTTTCATTCTGTTAGTTAATATTGTCATAAATATCTTATAGTCATTATTTAATAATGATATAGGTCTATATGAGGTACAGAGGTTTTGGGATTTGTTTTCCTTTAGGACTCATTAGCACTCTTCAAGAAAAATCTTGACTGGATGGGAGATAGGAAATTCACCCCGGGGACCACTTTCTGTGACTCTGCTTGTCAGGGGCACAGGAAAACAAATCTTTGGGTGGCAAAAGCCAGGTTACCATTTGGTTAGGCTTATATAGGCCCTAGAGCCAATAGCCTAGTACCTACCTATGAACCTATGAACCTATTGGTGTGATTAAGGAATATCTCCAAGACGGTGGTATTAAAGCTTGTGACTGAATTTCTAATAGAGTTTTATGGAAGAGGGATAGTATCTATGAAGGAAAAAGTTTATATATTTCCATAATTCTGCCATCTATACCTGGAGCTTTATTATTTTTACCCTCTTTTATTGTATCTGTAATTTCTTTATAGGATATGGGTGCTTGTAGATTTAGTATTCATTTTTCTGTTTTTTTTTTATATTAGAAATTTTTTCATCTAGATTTAATTGATCGATATGTATATTTTCCTTTTAGAAATGTTCCATATAGTGATTTCTATAGGCATCAAGAATGTCACCTGTATAGGTTCATAGGTTCATAGGTAGGTACTAGGCTATTGGCCCTAGGACCTATACAAGGCTAGCCAAAAAGGTACCCTGGCTTTCGCCACACAAGAAAATTATTTTCCTGTGCCCCTGTCAAGCAGAACCACAGAAGTGATCCCCGGGGTGAATTTCTTATTACCCATCCAATCATCAAGATTTTTCTTGAAGAGTGCTAATGAGGAGCTCTGTTTGACATAGATAGATAGTCTGTTCCAGAGTATGGGAAGTCTCTGGGACAGGAATCTATCCCTCCAGCATGTTCTGTTTATTGTGGTGGCAAGGTTTAGGTCCCTAGAGCATGTAGCTTGGAGGGATTGGGATTTCTTTAAGTGGAGCATGTCCAACAGCTCTGGGTTTGACATAGCTTTATATGTTAGGCAGAGATTGCCTCTGAGTAGGCGATATGCGATGGAGTAAAGCTGGAGTTTTTTGAGATGGTTTACGTAAGGCATCTTTGTATCCAAGACATTTTTCCCTTTCTTTTCATGGAAGATACTTTTAATGTTATTAGCTTTTAATTTTAGTTTGATTCTTGTGGATAAATTATGCAGATATTTGGGAGAAGTGGCCAAGGTCTTAATTTTTAGTTTTTCTAAAGCCAAACTAGTTTTATATGTTAGAATTCCATTGTATTTATTGTTTAATACTTCTGCTTTCTTTTTCATCTCCAAATGATTTTGATTTTTTTTTTAGCTTTTACTGACAAAAGTTTGGATTGTAGATCAAATAATTCAGAATCCCATTCTCTGATTTTTTTCTTTTTATACCAAGTTAGGTTTTACTATATATGTAAGCTTTTAATGAGTCCCATATCATTATTTTATTTATCTGTGTGGTGCAATTAATATCTAAGAAGAACTGTAATTCAGATAATAACCAGGGTTTGAACTCTTTAATTTAGTTCTAAATGCTGGAATTCTGGAGTTAAAGATTAATGGTTTGTACCCATTTTGAAGTTTTAGTATCAATAAACTGTGGTCTGAAAAGGGGCAGGGAGTGATTGAGAAATTAATGATTTTAGAGTGTAAGTCATGGGCAGCAAATATTTTATATATTCTAGTTTGGGTACCAAATCTGTGATCTTGATGGGAAAACAACAAAGATTTATCTTCTTTAAATTTGAAAGTATCTACAAGGTTAAATGATTCTACCCACTTGTTTGAAGCTTTTAATACAGCAGATGTATGCAGTGGTCTTTTATTTGTAGCTTCATAAATATAAAATATATAGTTAAAATCTCCTTCTAATATTAAGTTGCCTTTATAATTATTGGAAAAGAAATCTAAGTGTTTTTAACACTTCCTGATCCAATACTTGGAAACTAGTATAGATTGGCTAGGGTCCATATTCTGTTACTATATTTAACTATTACTAATGCCATAAGGCCTTCTTTATCTTCATACTTATAAATGATTTATGGGTTAATCACATTTGTTTTCCATAAAATTGTTACCCCTTTTGTTTTTGTCTTATAAGAGGATTGCACAAATATATATTCTTTAGGACTCCATTTGTAATTGGCATTTGTTGTGAAATAAGTTTCTTGAAGAAAGACAATTTGTGCTATGTTCAGTTTTAAATATTTCAGTAGATTTGATCTCTTGCTAGGATTGTTTAAGCCACTGGTATTTAAAGATAATAAAGTTAAATCCATCTTAGGTTATTTAGAATACATATTTTTTGTTTTATTGTGACTATTAAACATTTTTCTCTGATAACTATAAAGTATATGTTTGAGCTTTTAAAGAAAATTATCAGTTTTATACTTGAGTATTTACAAATAAAGTAATGTTTTGGTCAGGCATACTAAAAATGTTTTTGTGAAATAAATTAAAATTAATAAATGTTAACAAAACTAAGATCCACACTAGCCATGGAATGAAAATCATTCCTAATCTGATGGATAAACCTAAGTCCATCAGATTATCACTCATACCTTGACAATCCAAAACAGCTGAGCTCCATAAATTGAATTGTCATATGGAGAATATTTGTAATAGGAATAAACAATATTTATATTATTTTGAACAGATATAGTACTATTGTAGATTAGACAGATTTCTAATACAATATAAATGTCTGCTTATTGTATAAGCAATTCATATTTACATGAAAGATAGATGACAAGCAATTCAATCATAGTAAAGTAGGATGTATCATATATAAAACCTCAGTAAAAGATTATAGCACACAGTTGTTTAACATATTCACCCTTATTGATGAAATATTACTTAATATAAATAGATGGTAATAATATTTATACCTAATGTTTATAGCACAATGTATTTTACTGGATATATCAGAAATTATATTAAATTGTTTACCAGCATTTAAGTAATCACTTTGTTTATTGCTAACTTAATTATAGCATCAAGTTTGTTTTATGTAAACATTGATGAAAGTTAGTGCATTTTAATTATCAGTGCATTCCTCTTCCCCCATTTCCAACACATAAGGATTTTCATGTCTGTCATTTCTTATTATAAAATGAGTGAAATTGTAGGTTAAAAACAACAAATTCACTTATTATGATTAATGATTACAAGTTCCCTTTCCATATTCATAAATTGCCATTTTATGGCATATAGTGAAAGTTTATAGATTTAAATGGCAGCATTCCATTTTGTATAATCAGCAAAGGTTAAACTGAGTGATTATTGTCAATTTAATACTATTTGTTCAGAATGTGATTGTTACATTCTGTGACATTCCTAGTTCAGGCTTCTATTGTTTCCCTTGAAGAACTTTGTCAGTTTGATGTTATATATAAAACATCAGTTACCCTGGCAATAGCCTAAGCACTATGTATGGTCAAGATGTGTTACAAAACCACAATTCAAGTTAAAGCAATTATATGACTTGTTATGCACATTTACCTATGTGAGAAAATCATCATGCTTCCCCTTGATGTTCAATATAGTGTATGTCATTTATGACAAGTTAAAACAGTAGTGTTATACTCAAGCCCATGTTATTAAACTGTCTACTGTCAATTTAATACTATTTGTTCAGAATATGATTGTTACATTCTGTGACATTTCAAGTTCAGGCTTCTACTGTTTCTCTTGAACAGCTTTGTCAGTTTGATGTCATGTATAAAACATTAGTTACCTTGGTAATCGCTTAAGTATTATATATGGTCAAGATGGGTTACAAACACTACAATTCAAGTTAAAGCAATTACATGACTTGCTATGCATCTTTACTTATATTAGAAAATCATCATGCTTCCCCTTGATGTTCAATGTAGTGTATGTCATTTATGACAAGTTAAGACAGTAGTGTTATGATATACAAGCCCATGTTATTAAATCCCGTCTTTAAATATCTAACATCAGCAGACTGCTTCACCTTATATAACAATTATATATTTTATGTCTAGGTTTACTAAAATCATACATTACATAACTGTGTATTTTTTTTTTTATCAAGAATCAACTTAATGAGCTAAACGAAGTGTTGGGAGACCATCAATATGTGTAGATGCGGTTTAAAACAGCCCTTTTATTGTATATATTTTTTAAAAAAAAAACAAAAATGACATTGCTGAGAATCATCTCGGAGGCTCCTCAGAGCCATTAAGCATTATCTTCACTCTGTCTTCATTACCATAGCAACCTGGGAGCATCTGTTTCTGTTAATGTGTCTGTGTACTGCATACCAGAGACTCGTAATGCATCTGAAGCAAAGCTTCACTCTACTGCAACTTCAGACCTAAATTCTCTCCCTTTTAGTGAGGCAGCAGCCAGGAAAAGAGCAGAGAGCAAACAGATTAAAAAAAAAAAAAAAACTCCCAAGAAGCTGCCACAACAAGAGACAACACACCCCTCCAGCACTCCCACCTCTCACTCAGCAGATGCATAAACAAAACACCCTCAAATCACAGCTCTATCCAGCCCCCTCCCCTGGATACAGGCTAAAACACCAAATGTCTCATTCTAATACACAGGCATCAGTAAACCTCGATCACAAGCCGCAACCCACAGCCTCCCGGAGACAAAAACAGCAAAACACAACAGCTGCCAGACACAGCTGCATCCACATACACCATATCAGGCTTAAACAAACAGCACTCGAAGCTATGATACCTGCCATAATTGATATTAATTATGTTTAGAGAGAATAATAATGACATTTGTACTAGCTGCCAGACATGGCTGCATCCACGGACACCATATCAGGATTGATCAAACAGCACTCGAAGCTATGATACCTCCCATAATTGATATTAACTATGTTTAGACAGAATAATAATGACATTTGTACTAGCTGCCAGACACAGCTGCATCCATGCACATCATATCAGGATTGATCAAACAGCACTCGTAGCTGTGATACCTGCCATAATTGATATTAACTATGTTTAGACGGAATGATAATGACATTTGTACTAGCTGCCAGACACAGCTGCATCCATGCACATCATATCAGGATTGTTCAAACAGCACCCGTAGCTGTGATACCTGCCATGATTGATATTAACTATATTTAGACAGAATAATGATGACATTTGAACTAAGCGCTTGCTACTATTATTCAACCAGGATATACATGACATTTCTAAATCATACTTTAACTGAAGAAGACATTAGTCTCCATGGCAATATTTTTTTTTCATAACACTCTACTGTTACTGCTATTATATATGATGTTAATTTGTTACATTTGAGTCTGAACTCTGACGAATGGTACCTTGTTGAATTAGTTGATTGATTAATTACTTAAATTATTATAAGTAAAAACAATGAAAAATGAACAAGATAAGTACTCAGTGAGTTCAAGTAGGAGAATAGAAACTTCTGTGTTTATACTATATGTTGCTTTGTTTGGCTTATATATAATGTAAATAGTAACCCATCTTGACCTACCTTTGTGAAGACCGTGGATGCATATTATATAGCATGCAGCATAATTTAGCACATCCCTGACAGCACTGTTCAATCTCAGCCTCCATACAGCTTTTGTACCAATTGAATGGAGAACAGTTACAGTTATTCCCCTGTATAAAAGAGGACAAGGTCAATTTATAACCAAATGGAATTGGTTATTTCAAGCACAAAATGAATAACTGGGTAAGCTTTAAATGACCCACAAGGGCAACTAGCCTAGTACTTAGATGAGGGAAGCCTCTTCAATTTAGAGTTGAGGGGACCAAGATGGGAAGGCAGTACTGGTTGCTAGATGATCCAGCTATGACTCTGTCCACCTGCCCCATCACTTTCTGAATACCTCCATCAATTACCTTTTTACGAAGTCTGGTAGTCCATTCTGTGAGTCCATAGATTTCTCTGCTAAGAAGTACTTTCAGAGAACCCTGGAAATAGTTATTTCTAACAGTCTGCTGTCTGTACCAGCTCATTACCCCCTGTCCTCTCTGTAGAAGACAAGCCCATCATGTCTCCCTGAAATGATCTTGTGCACCATTACACCAAGCTATTTCTTCTAGTCTGTAGTCAGAATAGCTCATCTAGTCTCTGATTTTCTCTCCCTTTTCCCTCAGTCCCACTCACTCAGTATTTTGTGTAATCCTTAATGCACACTGACAGCAGTTTTAAAAGGATGCTAAGATCTTTTTATTTGATAATGACCCTGGCTGTAGACTTTACCTAATTTTTCACATTTGTATCCTGTATTTTAGACTTTTAAACTGTGCATTATATTTGAAATACATGTTTTTTCTTATTTGTATCACATTTCATTTTGTATATGTAGCTTGGATTTTATATTTTTTATTTGGTTTTCAGGCAGTCCAGTGGTGAAACAGAGCTGCTATATCACATCATGTGGTTCTGAAGTTAGTCTTCTGACTGAGCTGCCATCTCTTTGGAGTTAGTATGTCCTATTTGTGTCCATATGTATTTTCATGGGGGGGGGGAGTTCACCGCCACAACCTATAGACATACTGTAGGGGAACTAGTGACATTCAGCTAATCCAAGTCTGTGAGCAGTGCACATATAAGTGTCTGTGCATATGTGATTGCCTTATGACAGACTGGTATCCCATTCAGAACCACTTTTTGCCTTAGGCATTCCCACTAATTACTGTGAAAGGCTAAGGATCCCCATGACTCCAAACTGGATAATGTAGGAACTGAAAATGCACAGATTATGTTACTCTTTGTAATATGCATACATTTTCCTAATGTTCTCACTGCTATTTTTTTCTTAGCATTGTAAAGTGCTTAGGTTAATATACTGAAATAAATTAAACATTAACATATTTCAATGCATTCTTCTCAACACAGTAATAGCCTTAATTTTTAGGATTAATCCATCTGACACCTGTCCATGCACTCTACAAGATATATCAATTCTCACTGGGCATGTGCTCCTCTTTGACCATCCCACTGCTCATTGTGTCAACAGCATACAGATTGGCCTTGCTGTAAGATGTCCAGAGTGTGGTTTGTGACAAATATGCTAAACAGAACTGGGCTACCACTAACCTTTGTGCTAACTCACTGGCTACCTGCTTTTCTCTATATATTTCTACTTTAAGTATTAGCTTCTACTTCTAAACAAGCTTCCTTTCTTCTTTACCTTGTAGGAAAACATCCTCATATCAATTCATTCCTACTCCACACTCCTGTGACACAACCTCAAGAGCTCTGTTAAAGTCCAGGCACATCACATCTCATGGCGCTCCCTTCATTCACCTTAGCAGTGGCCCATTTAATGAAATGCATCAAACTGACAAATCACACCCATTGGCCTCCCTTTATTCACCTCAGCAGTGGTTCATTACCACACCCATTGGCCTCCCTTTATTCACCTCAGCAGTGGTCCATTTAATGAACTGCATCAAACTGACACCTCACATTCATGGGCCTCCCTTTATTCACCTCAGCAGTGGTCCATTTAATGAAATGCATCAAACTGACACCTCACACCCATGGGCCTCCCTTCATCCAACTCAGGAGTACCTCACTCATTGAAGTGTTTCTTACTGACACTTCAGACCAACATGGGCCTCCTTTTATCCACCTCATAGGTGGCCCGTACATTGAAATGGTCCTAACTGATACATCACACCCCATGGGCCTCCCTTTATTCACCACAGCAGTGAGCCATTTAATGAAATGCTTTAAACTAGACTTTTCCTGTATAAGGTGTTACTTAACAGTTGCAATATTACCAGGAAAATAAAACAGAACCAATATTAAAAAGAAATAACTGAAAATAAAACAAGCAAAACAACACTAGCAAAACAGGTAATACCACCAAGTCAAACCACATGACTGGAAACATATCTCCTAAATGATATATTCAAGTGCTTTATTTTTACAGCTGAAGCAACCACAGACACACCCCATGTGGGAACTTGCACCCAGATCAATCATTGTAAATGTATTCCAAAAATAAAGTTGCATAATCTCAATGGGAAAGGAATGCTTGTTTTTCTAATAAAATAAGCACTTTTCTTTCTCAGGAGGGAGTATAATCTCAGAGTAGAATCTAGCAATAGTGAAAATGAAGACAACAAATGCAGCAGATGCCATGCATGTATGTATCTTGTATTCTTTCCTTGAATTCTGCTATGATGCATCAAGATTGACACCAGTTCCTGCAGACATTATGATTGCAATAACTCAGGATTCGTGTTGTGAATGTGATAAACTACATTAATCATATTTTTTGCACACATATTCAGACACAACACCATCAGAGAAGCTCCATTTGATATAGAATTTCTGTAACGTAAACTTAAACAACACACTGTTATAACCTGCAAGGCAATTAGCAGCCATACGTCTAACAACTAACTTTGAAGAATGTTTCCTATAAGCTGCCCTGTGAGAAACATAAGACTAACAGACCTGTAACTGTCTTTCTTCTTCTTAGACCGCCTCTTAGCAAGAGAATGGTTGCTGTCAATGTCCAGGTTCAAAGGACAGGTAGTACAATTTAGCAAGTGTTGACTAAGAACTACCGCCATCTTTCTACACCAGGGAAAATAATTTATTTGTTAAAAATTGTTTCCTCAAGTTTTAAATCCATTATCTCCTTCCCTGCTGTTTGTGCTCCTCCTTGCTCCTTTATTGGAGCATGTAAAAACTAAATGAAAACTCCATCCAAGCTAGAACTTCCACTGAGTGACCTCTCAAATCTCTTGTATCAGAAGCACATGGGATAGATGTAAATGACCCTTATGAACATCAAGTGTTTCAGCTCTATATTAACTCTGAACACCAGTCACTTATTTCTATTTAAGTAGTTTCAATGGACAATTTGATTCCAATAAAGCCAAACCACACTAACTGTGGATATACATATTTCAGCCATATTATGACCTCATCAGCACAGCACAAGCAGAGTGTTTGACTAAGCATAACAAACACAGGGCTGTTATACCCACCTGATGTCCATTACCAGTAGGGTGACTGCAAAATATCCCAACTAACAAACGTCCATGACTTATTTCTTTTTAAGTCGTTTCAATGTTGTTTTTCTGTGTGACCTTCTCACTCTTTATTCTAATTTGTTAGTTGGGATATTTTGCAGTCACCCTGATGGTAATGGACATCAGCTGGGTATAACAGCCCTGTGTTTGTTATGCTTAGTCAAACACTCTGATTTGCTGATGAGGTCATAACAAGGCTGAAATATGCATATCCTCAGCTAGTGGTGTTTTGCTTTATTGGCCTGCCTGAAATTGTTGATTAAAATGACTTAAAAAGAAATAAGTCACAGGTGTTCAGAATCACCATAGAACTGGCACACCTGATGTTCATAAGTGTAATTTGCATATACCCCATGTGCTTCTGATACAAGAGATTTGTGAGGTCACCCAGTGGAAGTTCTAGCTTGGCTGGAGTTTTCATTTGGTTTTTACTGATTGTTTTTTTCTGTGTGACCTTCTCACTCTTTTTTAGTTTGTTAGTTGGGATATTTTGCAGTCACTCTAATGGTAATGGACATCAGCTGGGTATAACAGCCCTGTGTGTCTTATACTTAGACTAACACTCTGTTTGTGCTATGCTGATGAGGTCATAACAAGGCTGCAATATGCATATCCACAGCTAGTGGGGTTTGGTTTTATTGGCCATAAATTGTTCATTGAAACAACTTAAAAAGAAATAATTCATGAGTGTTCAGAATCTCCATAGAGCTAAAACACCTAATGTTCATAAGAGTCATTTGTGTATATCCCATGTACCTCTGATACAAGAGGTTTGAGAGGTCACTCAGTAGAAGTTCTAGCTTGGCTGGAGTTTTCATTTAGTTTTTACTGATTTTTTTTCTGTTTGACCTTCTCACTCTTTGTTTTAGTTTTTTAGTTGGGATATTTTGCAGTCACCCTAATGGTAATGGACATCAGCTGGGTATAACAGCCCTGGGTTTCTTAGGCATAGTCAAACACTCTGTTTGTGTTGTGATGATGGGGTCATGGCAAGTCCGGAATACGCATATCTACAGGTAGTGGGGTATGACTTTATTGGCCTGAAATTGTCAATTAAAATGACTTAAAAAGAAATAAGTTGTGGGTGTTCAGAATCAACATAGAATTGAAACACCTGATGTTCATAAGGGTCATTTGCATATATCTCATGTGCCGCTAAAAGAAGAGGTTTGAGATGTCACTTAGTGGAAGTTCTAGCATGGCTGGAGTTTTCATTTAGTTTTTACTGATTGTTTGCTTTAATTTGTTTTAATTTGTTTTAATTTGATTGGAGTATGTGTATTTAAGCAACAGGCAGTCAATTCTATCATGGGGAGATACAGTGGCTTGATCCCTGCAAAACCATTGTTCAACTGTTATTCAAGTTGATCTTTCGGTAGGTTGTGTTGCTGACTGTGATCAATTTGTTACGTGCTGGAAGTTTGGGAGTTAATCATTGATCACGAATACGGAATGACTTCTAAATACATGGTCATTTGACTTCCTTAATTACTTTTTCCTGGATCACCTTCTAATCTGACATTCTGTCCTTATCAAAACTTGACCTTTTTTCCAAAGTTGGCGCAGTGCCCTGTATGTCCTCTATGAACACTAAACTGAAGAATGTATTTATTTTTTGTGTCTGATTGCTATAATTCATAAAAGTATCCATTTTTTTTCTGTAGACTGTTTAGTTCTATTAATTCTTGTTACAGTCACCAGTGTAGCCAATAATTTTCTTTTGTGTTTCCCTTTTCCCTTTCTCTGTTTCTTTCTCTAGAGCTGTTTTGAGCTGAAAGATGACCTTTTTATCTCTGCTGGGCATTTCTGTGGGTAGCATTTTCTTCATTACCCCAGTCTAGATAATCTTCCTATATCCCTTCCTGCTTTCATGTATCTTTTGTCATACACTTATCTTTACATATCTTCACACAAGGTCGCACTTTTCAGTCTAGTTACCAACCCAAATAAATACATGGAGCGCTTACTATGCACGTTCATGTATGTGTCATGTCAACATTTGACCTCTTACTCTTTTAATAAGTGTTATGTTAGAAAGGTTTTATGCAGTTTTCATGACTACTGAATGAGAAAGGCAAAAATAGATGATCGAGTGACAGGCCTCTTAGTTGCAGATGAATAATGAAGGTGGTATAGACAGTCACATGAGAGATCATTAGTGAAAGGTGTGGCATCCTGAAAGCAGTCACTAGCCAAACTTATATCTATTAGATAGATGTTCAAGACCCAAGTTCTGCAATTCTATTTACAGATGTTAATGTGTAGGCCTGAGGCTTTAGGAATGAAGAGAAATAAGCCAGACATGCCATTAGCTGAAAGTTTTACTCTCAAGTGTCCAAACCCAACAAGTCACATGACTTACATCCCAAGTTACTCTTACTTCCTTAAATGTACCAAAAGTCAGTCAGTTTATTAAATTATGAAGCAAAGGCCGGGAGGTTACTTGCAATGCGAGATTACTTTTAACAGGAACATGCTTTATTTGTATGAAGCAGCAGAAGGAGACAATTGGTGTGAGTTTGGTATAAATATGCTCTGCCTATGCTCTGGCTAAGGACAGGTGAGAGTCTGCTGAGAACAGGTGATATGGTGACAATATATTAAGTATATGTGACTCCATGCTAAAGAATATGGCAATATGCTTAGCCTAGGTAGCGTGTGTGCTGAAGACAGGTGGCAGTAGCAGACATGCCTGCCTCATGAAAAATGATACTGCCAAACAGGAGACTAACGATACTGCCAAACAAGACAGCAACGATACTGGCAAACGAGAAAGTACCTAAGCATTAATAGAATCTTCAATCTTAGATCTACCAACTATTTACAACAATTTTATAGCATGTGTGTTTTTTATCAGATATTTATGTAGTTTTTGCCACATTCTCCTTTGTTTTCCTGGCAGGTATCCTTTTTCACCAATCAGACATAAACTTTGCATTTCCAAATGTTGGTTTTATTAAACTGATTTTGATTTTGCATATTTGGCTAATTTGATTGGCTTTTACACATGTGATTTTACATTTGCAATGTTTAGAGTTTTGTTTTAATGGTTTCACTTGTACTGATAATGAAAGCACTTACATTTTACATGTCAGCTGTTCCTTGTGGGCATTCTAGTTTATTTTTCTTACCTGGTAAACATGTTTGTGATCAGTGTCTACCAAGTAAACTTTAGCTGAACCTCCCTAGTCCTGCACTATTTTGAACTGCATAAGATTGTTTGGTGAAGTTCTAATGCAAAGTCAGTATTTCCAGAAAATGATTTTGAAATCTATTATACCACACAGCCGCTTACCTTTAAGAGTATCGGACACCATTTCTAATGCAATATTTTATATACCCTACTAATTATCCCCTTTTTAACAATAACTTCAATTTGTTACTCAACTAAAACACTATAAGAGCTGGTCTTTTATTTAACAATTCCCTGCCCCCTTCTCATTGCCTGTAGTCCCTTATTAATCCTTTTGAAAAGCTGGAAGCCCTTGATTATAAAATGAAATAAACAGTACATATTCCTGCCAAAGGTGGCTCACAAACAACAAAAATCCAGGCTTAAAAACAAGATGTGAGCAAACCAACAAAGCTGAGAAAAAGCCAAAAAACGTCCTAAGACACTTCTTTATTACAAAAGGATGAGCGCTTTCGTGGGGTTACCGCTTCATCAGATCCATATAAAAAGCAACTCAAAGTAAAATCCTTATACAAGTTAAAATCACATATAATTAAAAAATCAAGTTCACCTTCTACTAATTAAAGCTGGCCTTAAGGAAATACTAGCATTAAGCCCTGGAACTTTATGTGCTTGCAGGGCTATAATCCATTTCATTTCCAGATTCTCCAAGTAATTATTCACATTCCCTCTTCTCATACCAGGTTTAACCAGTTGTAAAACTCTAAAATGGAAGACATTATGCCCTGTTTTAGCCATATGCACTGCTGATGCATTTGTAAGGACTTTGTTTCTGATATTCCCAAATGTTCCAAAATCCTTTCCTTAAACTTACGCATAATCTTGCCCACATAAAAACTTTGGCACTCCCTGCAAGTTGCTAAATAGACCAGACAATTACTATTGCATGTGGCAGACAACCTAGGGACAAATTCTCTCCTAGTAATGGGGTGAATAAACACTTGTTCTCTGACTATAAAAGTATATGCTTTGCATTTACCACAAGGCAAAGTTCCTAGTCTTGGCAAAGGATCAGTCACTGCAACTTTATGGCCATATATGGCATCCTTTTCAAATTCTTGTTATTTCTGAAAATAAAACTCGGACGAGACCCAACCACTTCACTGGTGGCTTCATCCACTAGTAGTATAGGCCACTAGAATAGGTAAACAGCACTTTAGGATGTCCATGATTCAAGTTACTACTGTGATGCCACCTGTTATAATTCCTGTACTTATTAGAAAAATAGGGAGCTCCTTTATCATTCATATGCACTTGTACGTCCCTATGAACATCAGCTATCAATCTATTAGGGTATCTTCTTTCCGAAAGATCATGTAAAAAGTGATGAATAGATTCACTCATACCTGTATCATCAGTGTTAAGGCGTGGTAATCTCAAGGATTGTCCTTTCACAATATTTTAAAAATATGTGAGGGGACATTACTGGATTTATGCAGTATACTGTTCTTCCAGCATTCTTCTTAAAGCACTTGGTGTCAAGCCCTCCCAAGCCATTCTTATCGAATGTAATATCCAGAAAATCTATACTGATTAATGACCAATGCATAAACAAATTTAAGGTAGCTGGTAGTCCCTTCAAGGTACATGATGAATTCATTCAGTTGTGCTTCACTACCCTTCCACAACAAAAGAATATCGTCCACAAACCTGCCATAATATATTAAATGTGCATTATAGGCATTACTATTCAGTACGTATTCTTCTTCCCATAGTGCCAACACCAGATTCGCATAGGTGTTGGCACATGGTGTACCCATGGCCACCCCTTGCTTCTGCAGGAAATATCTATCATTAAAAAAAAATATTATGGTTCAAGATTAAATCCAACAGTGTACAAACCATAGTTATTGTATCATGACTATAATGGCCATGATGTGTCATATAAAGCCTAACTGAGTCTATCCCCTCTGTATTAGGAATCACTGTAAATAAGGTTTTAATATCAAGTGTGACTAACAAAATTTCTGATAAATCAAGACCTTGTAGTTTATCAAATAAAGTCGATAGACAATGTTGTGTATCCTTCAACACTAAAGGGGCCTCCTCTAGAAGAGGTTTCAGCATGTTCTCTACATACTAGGACAAGGGCTCAGTGGCCCAACCACGCCCAGAGACTATGGGTCACATGGGAGGTTTCACTAAAGTTTTATGTATCTTGGGTAGGCCATTAAATGTTGGTATCAGTGGATATTCAACTAGCAGAAATTCATACAAAAGGATGAGCGCTTTCGTGGGGTTACAGCTTCATCAGGTCCATATAAAAAGCAACTCAAAGTAAAACACAAGTTAAAATCACATATAATTAAAAAAAATCAATTTCACCTTCTACTAATTAAAGCTGGCCTTAAAGGAATGCATTTGTAAGGACTTTGTTTCTGATATTCCCAACAGGTTCCAAAATCATTTCCTTAAACTTACACATCATCTTACCCACATAAAAACGTTGGCATTCAATGCAAGTTGCTAAATAGACCAGACAATTACTATTGCATGTGGCAGACAACCTAGGGACAAATTCTCTCCTAGTAATGGGGTGAATAAACACTTGTTCTCTGACTATAAAAGTACATGCTTTGCATTTACCACAACGCAAAGTTCCTATTATTGGGAAAGGATCAGTCACTACAACTTTTTAACTTGTATTAGTGTTTTACTTTGAGTTGCTTTTTATATGGATCTGATGAAGCGGTAACCCCACGAAAGCGCTCATCCTTTTGTAATAAAGAAGTATCTTAGGAAGTTTTTTTGGCTTTTGCTCAGCTTTGTTGGTGTGCTTCTAGTCCTTTTATTTTATATACAGGTCAAACATTATCAATTAGAGGAGAAGTTGTTGTAGACCATATGTAAGGTCATTAGAATGGCCTAATGGTTAAGGTGTTTGCCTTACAAACACAAAGTGCAGGGTTTGAGTCTCACAAGGCATAATTGGCTAAGCTAAAAATGGCTCGCAAGGGCAGTTAGCTTAGTACTAACCTATGAACCTATAAAGATTTGAAGAATTTATTTGGGAGGGGAAGAAGGCAACAGCTAAGTGGGATAAAGTTGATTCTCCTTATAGAACAGAGTGGTTTAGGGTTATCTGATTTGAAAGGATATTTTAGCGCTACAGAAATGAGGCTCACTTACACAACATAAGCAGAAGGTTAAAAGTCAAAGTGGAAAGGGATGATGTTGAGAGGGGAAGTTTGAGAAGTACGGAGAGAGGAAGCTCTTGGATGCAGTTTCCTAAGGAGAATAACTAATATACAAAATATATTTATAAAGTAGCAGAAAGTATTCTAAGAACCAAGCCAACGTGTGAATTTAGAAAGGAGATTTTACCAGCAGGGATGACTGCAAGTACAGGGTACAGAAAGTAAGAGAGCAGGTGCTGAATTTACTGGAGAAACCTAGCAAAATAATCAACGTTTTGGGAGCAAATAACTACAGAGAGAAAGGTAAGAGAGTGGAATGAGGCCAAGCAGAAGTTTGGACTGCAGGTTAGTTTTGTCCCTGACTCCTGAGCAAATAATTTGAGAGCTATGATATAGTATCAAAATCAGTACACAACTACCAAGTGTCTAAAGCGAGACATGCATCAGAATTACACAGCTCTACATATGTAGAGCCTAGCTGCAGGTCCTGTTAAAATGTGTATATCTATCTGATTGGTACATTGACCTTTAGAAAAATGTGTATGTTTTTCCTTGTGCTACTGGCACCCTCAGCCATTAACAAATGGCATTTTTTGCTGACTTATCATATCCATAAGCTGCTTTATAACCACTGATCCTGATCCGTGTCATCATATTATACAAGAGTTGAAAGGAAACTGCATATTTCCCTCCTAGTTATTCTGCCACGCCAGATATGACATATATTACACTGTCAATTATTTCTTATTTTAACACTCAAGGCTGAATGTACATTACTTTGTTAGTTATTTAAATACTCCAGACTGAACACATATTAACACTGACTCTACTATCAGTTATTGAACTCCATAACGTTGAGCTTTAGAAATGCCAAAACAATAAGCCGCAAAATACAGAAAGGTGAAAACATTAAGCATTTTTTATAGAGGGGCTTGCCCCCTGCACCCACAAATAAATATATACCAACTCCAAGGTCGCACCAACTCAGCGAATGGAGAAATCTCCTAAAAGAAGGGAATCATTGTCATTGCACAGTTAGAAATCATACAATCCATATTTTCCTTTGGAAAACAGTGATTGACATTATGCTCCTTGTCCTCTTTTTCTTCAGGTAACTGACTCTCAAGGAATTTCACTTCAAACACCTATAGAAGAGGCATTAATATTACTTACTTTATTTCTTCGAATTGAGAAGACATTAAGCTACATCTTAAATATTCTAATATTCCAGACAGAATAGACATTACCCTTTTACTTATTTTGATGGAATAGATTTTTTATGCTATTTATTTTAATAATCTAGGAGAAGAGAGGTGAAAAGGCATTATCCTGTTACTTATTTTAAGGAAATGAGGCTTTACCCTTTTATTTCTTTTAATAATCCAAGTTGAAGAGGCTTTACCTTGTTACCTACTCTAATATGTGAAGACAGAAAATAAAACAGTAATGAAAATGGCACACCATTGAAAGACCTGTTAAAACACTACCTACATCACTGAAAGGGAAAGGTATGTAAACAGCAAGATGAGTTAAATGTGTGTGAAAGAATGAAGTGAAGCCCATTTTACTGTGTAGGCAAGCCTTGCAGCGACTATAAAGTAGCCCAGTTTAGAACCATGGGTAGGGTGGGACAAGGGAAGCAGCTGCTGTTAGTGGGTAAGATAAGCACTGTGGAAAAGGGGCAGCAAGTCAGTGATGCTTGGACAGCTGGGTAAGAGTGCGGTGTTGTAGTTATTTAAGCAACCATGAAACGAAACAGTGACTGTTTAAATGATTTCATGATTTGCTCTGAATGTGTATGCATGTATTAGCAACTGTAGCAAGGAAAAAGTATAGTACCTTGCTACAGTTTAGAGTCTTATGGTTTCTTCTTTGCTCTTTTTTTCATTTTGTCCTTGACTTTGGAGGTCATTTTGTATTGGTTCTTGTTTTTTTTTTTCATCTTGGACCATTGCTTTGGTTGCTGGAGATCACCAATTAGAAAACGGCCAAGGGCAACAAATGACCTAGCTACAACTCTTCACCAACACCTACTCTCCGATTGCATGCCTCAGACAACGTTACAAGCAGATATTCCTTGTGACACAGTAAATGCCTCTGTCACATGTGCTGTCTGAGGCATGCAATGGAGGTATCATCCACTTATCATCCACTGTTGTGTTAAATCAGTTATTGAACTATCTTGTGTGATAAATGGAGACATACACCAAGCAGCAGACTGTATTCTTTAGCATATACCCACATAAAACACTCTAGTACCCTCACCGCCACCTCCCAACACACACACACACACACACACACACACACACACACACACACACACACACAAAAAAACACACATACTGTGACATAGTAGGCGACTCAGTTCAAATGGAATGGATTTACTATGTTTGGCAGCTATCTTTATTGTGTAAGGCTAAGTTATAACACGCAACAAAAGTTTCTGTAACCCAATTGACACTGCCTGTGTAACACTAAGACCTTAACTTATGAAACAAAATGTTGTATGTAAGCATATAGACTCATCTGATCCACTTTATAAATTGCAGGGTAATTTAAGTAAACTTGAAGCAACATATAACTTAGTAAATGAAACCAGTTAACTCTGTTCTTCTTTTCTTATGAAATACATGGAAGGAATTTTAGTCAAGCATACATTATATGTGTGTCTTACAGCTCAGTTTCCACCATTAACATCTCTTAAAGTTCACAACAGCAAAAAAAAATTTACCTTTGAAGGTGTTTGCTATAAGCTTGTTTCATTGGCATGGCAAATCCACCACTCCCACCCCTGAGATACTCATTGGGAAACATCCAGAAGTAATAGCCAACACCTTTAACTCTTTTTTTACCGAGACTATTCAATCACTAGCCAGTCAACTTTCCTCTACCCCCCCACCAGCAACCCTAACTAATGACCAAGACCACCCCTCCTTTAACTTACAGCCAATATCCACCTCCTGTATACGTACCCTTCTGAAAAAGCTCAAACCAACCACCCTGGCAGCGGACCAACTCCCAGCAGACTACTTACAAATCGCATCAGATGCCATAGCATACCCCATATCAATCTTGATTAACAGAACCATAGCTGAAGCTACCATTCCCTCTATTTGGAAAATTTCCTATATCATCCCTCTTCACAAAGGCGGGACCTCTACAGACACATCTAACTACAGACCCATTGCTATACTGTCTCCACTAGCCAAAATTATGGAACGGTGTGTTCATAAACAGCTATTAAACTACCTCACCCTAAATAGTCTATTGTCCCACACCCAGCATGGTTTTCGCCCCCATCATAGCACAACCACTGCCCTTCTCTCTTTCGTGGACTCACTCAACAGCAACCGTAACAACAAATTAATATCCTCCGCTCTCTTTCTTGACTTGTCAAAAGCCTTCGATATGGTCAATCACCAACTCCTGCTCCACACCTTGAAAACACTACGTCTTAGTAACCTCGCTATCAGCTGGTTCAATGCTTACCTCACTGGTAGAAAACAAGCCGTCCAATGGCAAAACAAGCTATCCGACCTACTCCCAAATAACATTGGTGTTCCCCAAGGCTCTATACTTGGTCCTCTTCTCTTCTCTGTCTTTATAAATGATCTTCACTCAGTCATCCCTAGAACCTCTTGTATTCAATATGCAGACGACTCCACCCTGATCTGCTCAGACATCTCCCTCACCAAACTCCAAGTTTCAACCCAGCAGTGCTTTACTATAGTTGAAAAATGGTTCTCAGATTTAAAACTTTTACTAAATCCTACTAAAACCAAGTTACTGCTATTTTTTCCCTCTGCATCTATCGGCCAAGGTAAAGAACCTCCAAACGCCAACAACCCTACTTTCCACGTGATCTCTACCAATGGAACCATCATAGAGCCTGTCTCCCACACCAAACTACTTGGTGTGACCATCGACCACAAGCTCAAATTTGACTTACACATCAGCTTAACCATTAACTCTGTCAATAAGAAACTAGGCTCCATGTACAGAATAAATAACTTCCTAACCCCACACACCAAACTAACTATAGCTCGCACCCATCTCCTTTCAACCCTCCTTTATGCCTCCCCAATATTTTCATTCCTCAACAAGACTGAGCTAAATAAACTTTCTACAACTTATAACCATATAGCCAGATTCATAACAGGGATGCCTTATCGAACCCACCACTGCCTAAATCTAAAGGCACTTGAATGGTTAGAACTGCCCAATATTCTCAAAATCAACCAACTCACTGAGGCATTTAAGATAATTAACCAACCAGACAACACCCCCTCACTTAATAAAATACTTACCCCCTACTCCAACCTAACCTGCCTCAGATCTTCTAAAACTGTCCGGGTACAAACCGTCAAATCTAATAACTCTGGAGGTGATGCTCTCTACACCAACTCCATTGGTTGGCTTTGGAACTCCCTCCCAACCAGCCTAAGAATTATTACCTCACTCAACCAATTCAAAGAACACCTCAAAGAATGACTCAAGTCACACTGGCTGTGCCCCTGTACCAAACCTGACTAACAAAAGTCCAGGCCTGTACCACCCCAGAATTCCACCACTTCCCTCTAGGACGACAATTGCAATTGAAGCATGTGAGATTATTTACTTAAGTTCTGTGCCTGTTTTATATAGTGTGTAAAGCCAATTGTTGTATTTTTATTCTCTATTTCAACTACATGTATAGCCAATTGTTTTATTTTTATCTCTATTTCAAATATATGTAAAGCCTATAGTAATTTTTACTGTCTTAGCATCTATTATGTTATCTGTACCTTCTTCTTGGAGCTTTTCTCCCCGGGCCTCTACTGAAAATGGACATGTATCCAGCTAGACTAGCCCGGTAAACAAATGTAAAATAAAATAAATAAATAAATAAATATTTTCTATTGTGTACATGCAGTGGTGTGCTTGTTATTAAGTAAATTAAGGCAATATGATTTAGTCAGCATACACTCAGTTCTGTAGATTTAAGTACTGAACTTTGCAAGACTGGATGCTGCCAGCTTGCAGTCCCTTTCACAACCTGTTATTGAAGTATATATTTGGTATGCATGAGCTCCATTTCCATTTAATTTGTAAAACTAATGACTGCTCGTGTTCTGAGGACTATTTCTGAACAAATGTCTCTTTACACAGCATACTCTAAATAAACAACATATCTTAAGAATTCATATATGAAAGGTAATCATAAGCCAAAGTCATTCGTTTAAAAATGACTTTACGGGATAATGGACTAATTCAGCAGGGCAGTTTACTATAAACAAGTCAAGTGTTTACCTGTCTACATATCTATTTACTTGTCTACATACCACTTATTAACAGTAAACTTCAGAAATATTTCCAGTATGCAGTATACATGTGACTTGCTTGGCATGAGGATATTAAGCTTGGCAATTGCTCTACCATTCATAAATGAAACACAGACAGTATTCAATGATTTAAAGATTGTTGACTCAGAAGTTCACTGAAACACTTCTACCCCATTTTTAACAGTTCCTAAAGTGTAAGAAATAAAGAGGTACCAATTACAAAGTAATGAATGCACAACAAGAACTTACACACAGTCACATAAATTGAAGGCAGAGTAAATGTAAGTATGTGGTCCATCTAAGTATGTGCCCTAATGTTAAGAGCAAGAGTCCAGAAGATGTAAACACAACTGTTCTACTGCTTGTATATGAATACATTTTCTTGGAGGCCTTCTAGCTTTCAGTTTGCTAGCTTAGTTAGTTACTGAATCCTGCCATACTGACGTAATGACCGCAGTGCAGAGTTCATGTAGAAACCCATGCACATTCTAGCTCTGATATCACATACCTTGATATGTACTACAAACTGATGGTAGCGGGTTGCCTACATTAAACAAAACCCTCTCTGTAGTGTAACTGCCCTGAGGGCACTGCTTCCCTGCCTTCATCAGCTGAAGAAAGAGACAGGAAGTGGGCCCAGATCCTAAGTTGAATGAGGAAGAGGGAGATAAATATATAGAAAGATACAGCACTGATAATAAAAAGTAGGAGAAACAGAGAAGAAAATGAAGCAATGTAAAATTACAATATCAGGCAACAAGCCGTACAACAGGAAAAGACAGAGGGAAGAAGGAAAACCATTGTGCACAAAACAATGTTAAGGTAGGTCAAGTCCACCCAAATGATATTTTTTCTTATGATAAAATGCATTTTATTCCTTTTAATCCAGCCATAAATGCAAATTATTCCTTTTAATCCAGTCACAAGGCTGCTACACAAAATAAAATGATGACTTTGGTATTTCTCCTAGTATATTCTGTATGTTATGTAATTTTTTTAGTCTCTGTGCACACTGATTTGGCTGTTTCTAAAACTTCCTGTTACTCAGTTTGTCATTTCTCACATTTAATACCTTATAGGTACTTAAGTTGACTATGAGTAAGAGAGGAAATTGTAGTCAAATATTTTGCAGCCTTCTAAAACAATCTTATTAGGTAACATTGAAACTAGGCAAAAAATAGATGTGTAGGTAAGTACTAGGCAAGTGGTCTGCAGACCATTACAAGCCTGGCCAAAAGACCCAATTCAGATTTTCCCTGTAGCCTCAAGGAGGCCAAGACAAGATACACCATAAATTTCAGACTGCCCATCAAATTATCTAGGAAGGTGGCAAGGGTGTCACTCTACTTGACATGTAGTGGAAGTTTGTTACAGATGTGAGGGATATGCCGGGATAGGAATCTATCATGGTAATGTGTCTTATTTATGTGCTGATGAAGGTTTAGTTCCTTTAACCAAGTATTTGATGTACTATTAGTTCTACAAAAGACTATGAGATCAAATAAGCTTGGATCATTCATGGCACTAAAAGGCTAGATGTAAATCTCTACGGAGGAGTCTCTAAGAGACAGACTACAGAGAAAGTGAAGCCAGTCTCTCCTGCTAACTTAGTTTTTTTAATACACTTGTCTATATAGTTATGAATCTTTGAGGTCTCTCATGTTGTGTGATTTGCTTAACAAAATACATGCCAAAAGGTGTGTTATATTCAGTAATGGGCTGGATAAGATATGATTAATGGGGAATTAAGATTTATTTGGCTCCAATGGAGTCGATTTTGGAGATTAGATGGTTCTTCAGATAAAATACCTTCTGAACTACCATAGAGATATGAAATTGTCAACAAGAGTACCCAGACCCCTTACAATGTGTCAGATTGGAGGGGGGCATCTCCTATACAGTAAGTGAAACTGTTTTGTTTACCAAAATGAACTATGCTACATTTTCTACATTTAATTTGAGACCACTGACCTTACACCAATTGTTAACATGGTCTAAACTGTGTTGGACAAACTGTGAGTAAGTTAAAGATCGAATAACAACACCCAATTTACAGTCATCAGCAAACTTAGTTAGTCATAGGCCAGAAGTGCTGGCCTGAAGCTCTGAGAAATATTTACCAAATAGAAGTGGGCCCAAAAATGAGCCTTGTGGTACACCACTGGTAACTGTTTTGCTTTCAGAAGTGACATCTGCTACTCTAACCGCATGGGTTCTGTCAGACAACCAGTTAGCAATCTATCACACATTATAAGGACTTCTATTCAGATTAACAAGTCTATCATTAATGCTTTCATGGGGAGTAATATCAAAGGCCTTGGCCAGATCTAGATATGCTGTATGCTCTGCATAATCACTATCCACTGCTTTGGTTACTTTTTCAAAGAAATTAATGAGGTTAAAGAGACAGAATCCTCCTTTAATAAAGCCAAATTGATGAGGGTCCAAGGTTGAGAGCTCTTCAATGCCCAAATTAATGAAGTCTAAGATAATACACTCCATAGCTGTACATATGAGGCTTGTGAGACTACCATACCTCCCAAATGTCCAGATTTTTGCAGAATGTCCAGATTTTTGCCTCATACTTTTGGTCCATTTTTCAATACCTATTTCCAGAAATTCTGGAATATCATATTCAAGCATTTGGCTGAAAACTAAGTATCTGTAAACTTAGATGGTACACTACTACTAAAAGCTTTTCCTCTATATGCTTTTTTAACTCTTTCTTTTATCTGGCTAGTTTTTGTGGCTCAAGATAACTATTCATTTTTCTCTTATATCTGTTTTTTTCTGTCTCAAATGAAGAGTAATACACTATGTATATTTACAGTACCTACCTTCTCTCATATATGTTTTTCACTAAATCTTCAGGGGTAGTAATATCCTTAAGCAGCACTATTGTACATGTTGTATATAGTTAGTATGTCCTCTTCTTTATTATTGTTCATTTCTAAACTGCAACTGTTTGTGATATGTTTATAATGCAAAATTAATACAATTTCTATTTGAAAAAAAATTGTGGTTTTCTGCCAAATTAGTGGCACATCATTAAAGACTGAAGTTAGAAAATAATGACAGACAGTTCAGTTTCAGATTTCATATCCATCAGAAAATCCATGCATATGCAAAACATGTTATTCTATCAACTTTCTAAATTTGTAAGAGCAATATTTAAAAATTGCCCCTATTTTTTAGCCTTTATCCCACTTTTATTGATGGCTTTGTCCAGATTTCATGCTCTAAGAGGTTGAGAGGTATGCTAATGGGTATGTAGTTACCAGGGTCAATTGATGGACCACCCTTGTGCAATGGCATTACAATAGCTGTTTTACAGGCTTCATGAATGTAACCTGTGGAGAAGCTTAGATTAAAGAGTTTAACTAAGAGTTTAGAAAGGTCATAGCTGGCACTGATAATCAGGCAATGGCAACCTGGTTTGTTATCAGAGCCAAAGGATGAATTATTTTTAGTTTTTGAAAGGGCTGACAGAACTTGTTCCATAGGAGTTAAAGGGGTGGCTGGAGTTTTAGAACTTGTGGGGTAGCTATAAAGGTTTGAGTAAAATTTGTACTAAATTTGTTAGCTAGGACAGTAACTATTTCCTTTTGGTCAGAGTGTGTAATATTATAGTGGACTCGCTTCAAACACTGTTGGGTGTTAGTTCTTAACTTCCTGACATAGTTTAATAAATGTTTAGAATTATTTTTGGTTTTAGTGGCTATTTTAATTTCATACTCAGCTTTGAGCTTCCTAATAATTCCCTTAACCTCTTTGTTCATTTTATTAAGTGTGCTGTTAAGGTAGGTATAATGAGACCTCTTATAAGCATTAAGCTGTTGCTTTCTTTTGTTATATAATTTATTTCTATGGATATTCTATGACATTGGTTTGTTTTTAAACTTCTCATTATATCTGTTACAGATAGGGACTGCCTTATCAATAGAAACTATTTAAGTAGGAGTAGAAGTCAGAGGTAGAAATAGCAGCTTAAATGAATGTCACTTGTCCTGTAATGCTAGTTTTTCTAAATGGTATACAGAGTGCAACATATCTCTCTGATTAGGAGATAAGCTTGTTTTCTACTCTCCTTGTGTTTTTCATTTTCCAATACATATATCATGCATCCATTGGTGGGTATAGTGTAACAGGATTGCATCTACATCTTAAAATGCGGGTCTATATCAGCATTTCAAAAGACGAAAATGCCGAATAGCAGTTGGCCGACCTGTAAATGTCGAACTACATTGCCAAACGGCCAAATCACCGATTTCTTTCCAAGGGAAAGAAATCGGTTGGCCAAACATCAATGCCAAACACAAACAAACATTCAGGCTGTGCCCCCCCAACTAATTATTCTAACTCTGAGACCGCACTAAAGTCAGGGAAAGGGCAGGTGTAAGGAAACAGCCAACCGCCTTCTTTCTGTTAGGAAGAAATCAGTGATTTGGCTGTTCGGCAATGTCGTAGTTTGACATTTCCAGGTCGGCCAACTGGTATTAGGCATTTTCATCTTTCGAAATGCTGATATAGACCCTTAAAATACTGGTAGTAGTATCTTCTTCTTTTCCTTTTGTCATTTCCCGTTAGGGGTCGCCACAGTGGAAAGACAGTCCGCAAAATGAGTGGCAGTGACATTTTTCAGTGTCAAGTTGGCAGCCTGGTGGCCAACCATCCACAAAAGGCTCATATACTCACACACTCACAACTAGGGGCAATTTAGTGTCCAATCCATGTTCAGCATGTCTTTGGGATGTGTGAGGAAACCCACATGACCGCAGGGAGGACATGACAATGCTGGCAGTAGTATACATTTCTGATATTAGAAGGCTTAAGTTGTTGCATATATTTATGATGATGCAAACTTCCACAACAAACTGCACAGTTACTAAGTAGTTAGTTCTTTCACAAACAGGATACTGCTAAACCTAGTACTTCTCAACAGGTTTTATTTGAAACAAGTTTAAAAAGATAAGTTCTTTGTCTTGGTATATGACAAGACTACATCAGATAACAGATAATCAGCATTAACTGCTTATAAAGTTTAAAAATCATATGACATTCATAAGACTATGGTATTTAAAAACACAGTAACAAATTCCTTAAAAATACATCAACAAGATACTGGTTTAATACTAATCAATTAAATCAGACTGGCCAACACGTATATTTTATACAAGCCTTCCTTTTAAAACAATAAATATAATAAATATGATATAAATTTATCTGTGATACACCTTCAAGTTTAGAATGCAAGCTATGGATGTCATTTCATTTAAACCAGGGGGAATATTCACATTTAAAGAATTTGCCAATTTAACTCCTATTTTTCGAGCAATAGTCCTCATGGACCTCCTCTTGGGCTCATTTTTACTTGTTCTGCTATAACAAATTTGAAAGAATGGTTAGGATAGGATGAAATGTGCTTAAATAGTGCATTCATACTATTTTTATTTTTAATCTGATAAAAGTGCTCATACACTCACTTTTATAGGTTCATAGGTGTTCACTAGGCTAATGACCACAAGGGTCTTTTTAAGCGTAACCATCCATCCCAAACCTCTGAAAAGTTCTGATACCCTTGCTAAGTGTAAGCATGGGTCTGGGAGATGGACCATTTACAGGTTACTGCTGTCTATTAGAGACATAGGTGCCAAACCAGGGTGAATTTCCAGTTTCCCATCCAATTGTCCAACTTGCACTTGAATTGGGTTAGGGAGGAACTCTGCTTTACATGGATGGGGGTCTGTTCCAGAGAAGGAGACATCTCTGGGATACATACCTGTCTATCCAGCAGGTCCTATTTATATCACAGGCAAGGTTTAAGTCTTTAGAATGGGTAATTCTGGTGCTGTATGTTTTGTGGATATGCAGTAGGTCCATCAGAGTGGGGTCTGACAATGTCCTGTATGCCAGGCATAGATCTCCCCTCAAAAGCCTGTAGGAGACAGAATACAGGAATACGGCCTTGAGGTGGTCTGCATAGGACATATTACTTATGCCCTGTATTCTTTTAGTGAGGAACCTCTGTGGATGTTCCAATTGTTGGATACACCTGGTTAATTACATATCAAAGGGGGCACTGTACTCAGTGATAAGTCTGATGAATGCCGAATACAATGGAACAATGACTTCCTTAGACTTAGATGCCATATCTGTGTTTATAAGTAGAGCAACATAGATTGATTTCCTCACCACTGTAAACACGTGATGATCTAAGGCTAGATTACTATCTATGTGTGTCTCTAAGACCCTGACTACTAGGTCAACTCTAAAGGGGGGTGTTGTTAATATGATAGTTACCAGGCATGGATGACTTCCCAAAGGATGCTATTATAGATTTCTTGGCATTTAGTTTTAGTCCATGGCTCTGACACCAGCTGTTTGTCTGTGTCAGCCCCTCCTAGAGAACATTTGTGTCAGTGTGAGAGTCAATGACAGCTCCTAATTTGCAGTCATCTGCAAATTTAGTCAGCCAGAGACCACTGACATTGGCCTTGACTTATGAGAAGTAAATGCCAGAAAAGAGCGGTCCAAGGACTGATCCCCAAGGGACTCCACTTGTGACTGTCTTCTTTGTAGAGGTGGACTCGCCAATTCTAACTTCCTGGGTCCTGTCTGTGAGCCAGTTGGCTATCCACTGTGTGACATTTGGGTTTGTACCTAACTTTTGAGTTTGTCAACAATACCCGGGGGGGGGGGGGTATTGTGTCAAATGCCTTGCCAAGGTCAAGGTAGGCAGTGTCAATGACTTTGCCCTCATCCATTGCTTTGGTGACCTTCTCAAAGAAGTCCACCAGGTTGAGTAGGCATGATCTGTCCTTGACGAAACTAAACTGTGTTGGGTCCAGTGTCTGGAGGTTTACTATATCTCTATTGATCATCTCCATGATAATTCTTTCCATGGCTTTGCATATAAGACTAGTGACACTTATGGGTCTGTAGTTTCCAGGGTCTGTATGATTGTTGCCTTTCTCTATTCATGAAGCACAAATCCTGTTTGGAGGCTACAGTTAAATAGGTTCATAGGTTCATACTAGGCTATCTGCCCTGGGGCAATTATAAGCCTAGCCCGATTCTGTATGGCTTACGCCACCCCTTGATTTGAGTATACTGTGCCCTTTTTTAAGGTTTAGTTTACTGTGCATCTGTCTAATAGTGACACTGGAGTAATCCCTGGGACAAACCTACGATCCCCCATCCACTTATCGAGATTCTTCTTGAAGAGATTCAGTGAGGTGCTCTGCCTCACATGAACTGGAATTCTATTCCAGAGCGAAGGGAGCCTCTGGGTTATGAACCTGTCCCTTCAGCAAGTTCTATTTATTTCTGTGCTGAGGTTCAAGACCCTCGACCATGTGGCTCTAAGGGATTTAGATTTACTGAGGTGGAGCATGTCCATTAATTCTGGATTTGACATAGCTTTGTATGTCAGGCATAGATTGCCTCGAAGTAGGCGGTATGCAACTGAGTAGAGCTGGAGTTTTTTTAACCGAGCAGCATATGGCATCTGTTTGAGACCCTTGATCCTCTTGGTGAGATACTTTTGGGGTCTTTCTAATTGCTGCAGGTGTCGGGTAAGGTACATCCCAAAAGGGGCATTGTATTCTATGATGGGCCTGATGAGGGATGAATAAAGGCACGATTACCTCTCTTGATCTAGATGTGAAACCCTTCGTGATGAGGTGGGCTATGTAGAAGGTCTTTCTAACCACTTTGGCAATGTGGTTTTCAAAGGAGAGATTGCTATCAACTTGGGTCCCCAGGTCCCTAATAACTTTCTCTGTACTTAATGGGTTTCCGCCTATGTGGTAATTTGTGGGCACATTGTTTTTGCCAAAGGGTATGACTATACATTTTTTGGCATTTAGCTTTAAACCATGGCGCTGGCACCAGTTATCTGTCTCTGTGAGACCTTTTTGAAGGATGTTTGTGTCAGCTGGAGAGTTGATTATGGCACCCAGTTTGCAGTCGTCTGCGAACTTGGTGAGCCATAGTCCTCCCACGTTTGCCTGTACCTCGGAAAAGTATATACCGAACAAGAGTGGTCCCAGGACAGAACCCTGTGGGACACCACTTGTGACCATTTCGAGTCTGACATGGCTCCAACAACTCTCACTCTGTGGGTTCTGTCTTTGAGCCAGTTTGTGACCCATCTTGTGACATAGGGGTTTATATTTAAGCTGGATAGCTTATCTATGATGCCCGAGTGGGGTATTGTGTCAAATGCCTTTGCAAGGTCCAGATAGGCTGTGTGGACTACCTTCCCTTCATCTATGGCTTTGGTGACTGTTTTGAAGAAGTCAACCAGGTTCAAAAGGCAGGATCTGCCCTTGACAAAGCCGAACTGGGTAGGATCTAGTGTCTGTAGGTCACCAATGTCTTTGTTTATGAGCTCCATGATGATCCTCTCCATAGCCTTGCAGACTAAGCTAGTCAGGCTTATGGGGTGATAGTTTCCAGGGTCCGTAGAGGCTCCACCTTTGTGGAGTGGGACCACTGTTGCTGTACGCCATTCTGTGGGCATATATCCTGTAGTGAGGCTGAGATTGTATAGCTGTTTTATTTGAGGGATTAGTTCCTCTTGGAGTTCATGTAGGACGCGACCTGGGACGCCATCTGGTCCCATGGAAGCAGTATTTTTTGCTTTGGAGAGGGCAGCCTTCACCTGAGCATCAGAGACGTTTGAGAGGCATCCCTCTGCTGGGATAGATACTTGCTCTTTTGGGGGGGAGGGGGGGGGGAGAAGTTTGCTCTGAACCTGTCTGCCAGGATATTGGCGATGTCTGTGGGGTCAGTGTATTTTTCGTCGTTTAGAATCAACTCAGAACAAGTCTGGGAGTTGCATCCCAGGTTTCTAACATAACTGGAAAAAGCCTTATGATTATCTTTGGTGTCCTGTGCAATTTTTCTCTCGAAGCTGGCCTTGGAAGATTTTATGAGGCATCGTAATTTTTTGCTAGTACTGATCAGAGATGCCTTCCCTATTAGGGATTTTGCTCTATCATGTAGTAGCTTCCTCCTTCTGTTGTACAGTTTATTTATGGCAGGGGTCCACCAGACTGGACGCCTGCCTTTGGATGATTGGGTCTTGGTTTTGTTTGGGATAGCATGATCCATGCATTTCTGGAGATGTCCGTAGAATGCGTTTATATAGGATTCTGCAGTTTGGGACATAGTTTCCACTGGCCCTGGGGCCTTGAAGGATTCCACTTCGGTTTTGAGAAGTGAGAAGTTCGCTTTTGAGAAGTTTTTCCCTGTGGTTTTCTGGGCTGGGGGTGGGGTCGGGATGTGGACATCCAGTGAAATTAATTTATGGTCTGATCTTACCAATGAGGGATATACTTCTGGTGTGGAGCATACAGTCCCCATGTTGGTAATGATCAGGTCTAGTATGTTGTCCCCTCTTGTGGGAGTGGTGACTAGTTGTTCTATAGCATTTGAGTTTATAATTTCCAGGAACCTTTGGGCTAAGGTGCTGAGGCTTGAGTAGTGCTCCCAGTCAATGTTTGGGTAGCTGAAGTCGCCCAATATAATGGTGTTCGGAGAGAAATAGTAATTCCAGAGGCCCTGATAGGTCATGTTTCATGCTATTTAGAAGGCATCCTGGGATATTGTCTGGGCCCACTGATGCAGTGTTCTTGCTCTTAGAGAGAGCATTAAGGACCTGTTCCCTAGTGACAGTAGGGGGGAGTTATATTTGAGTATATGCTCCATTTTGCCAGCATAAAAGCTCATCCAGTCTTAACAGATAGCAATATACACTATCCCCCTGGTTATGCAATTATATTTATCTCTTACCACAAAGCTATGTCCATTAATTTTGAATTTGCTGCAGCAGAACATTTATTTACAGTATTTGCATTTGCCACACATTTTCATTCTTCCCTCCACTTCCTTTTGATGTCATATATACACATTTTCAAAAAAACAATTTGAGGCTCAGACCCTTTCTATATATAATTATGGGCTAGTCACCTAATGTTTTACCCGTTTCATTATTTTCAGTTATGATGGGCCAATTTTTATGTAAAGTAGATTTTATTAACATGCTATCTATGGAATAAGTGGAGATAAAACTACTCTAATATTTGTTGTTAACCTCCTGCCGTGCTGAAATAGTGAGTGCTGTCTCAGAGTTGCTCACTCCTTTCAACTTCCCTAGTATAGTTATAAAATAATTGGTCCTTCTTTATCAAATTACTTCATCCATAGAATCATCTATAAAGTAGGCGGGATAGCCTCTTTTTAGGAAAATGGTTTTCAGTATACTACATTCGTCTAAAAAGTCCTGGTATTTAGTGGTCATCCTTGCCACTTAAACGAATGGATCCTTAAGGACTGTTTTTTTTTTTTTTATCGGGGGATAATGGGATGAAAACTACTATAATGTAAGAATGAATTGGAGTATGTGGGTTTTCCATATATATCCTTGAAATAAGCCTGCCTTTTAAATAATCCTTTTCAAGAATGACATCACCTGAAATGCCCACAGAACCTGAAATGACAGCATACCCCTGTTTACAATGTTAAACATGTAAAGTACAGCACAGAAAATACTTACTGGCTATACTGCTTGCTTTTTGTGGTGGTTTGAATGAAGTGTGCAAATCTATATTGGCTTTATGCTATGTATTGACACCGCAAAAATAGGTGGTCAAGTTGTGGATGGAATATTTACTGCTGGAGTAGTGATGGAGAATCTTTGTACTACATGAAGATGTTATGACTAGCCTAGTACTCAAGTATTTTGTTAACAACCTACGCTACTACTCCCCCCACTTAATGTGAATAAAATTTTATCGATACTCCATATCACCAAAGTCAGCTTGGTACACAGCAAAAGAACATAATCCTTAACTCCAAAAGTTTTATTTTATGTAAGAATACACCTCCATCTGTCCTTTCCCTATATTACACAATCTAATCTGAGGTTGCTGAACGTTGTAAAAAGGGTCTTTTCTCCCATTACAGTGACTGCAGTCAAGAGATGTGCTGGTAACGGCCCTGTTGTGCAGAAGGATAAAGACCTTACTGCTCCCCAAATGACCCATGTTTGATTAACAGCATGGGCACTGGAAGGGCCACAGAGTGAGGATGGGCACAAGTAGTTGATGTCAGCTCATCCACCGTAGGGGAAGGGAGGCTGTCTAGGCTCTCTGCAAAATGCAGTGTATTAGTCTGGTAACTATATTTGCTATATGAACAGTGAGTCCGTTAAGCGTGAGGTTGCTCATGCATGGAAGTCTGCACATACCTCCTGAGGGCAGCAGTCATGAAGCCGGGAAAGCTGCCATAAGGGTGAGAGGTGTTAGGGCACACTTACTGGCAGCATTATTAGGCTGCACCAGAGTCCTCAGTCTCCTCACCTGACTCAGATGGGGGTTGGGTTGAGCCTGGGGAGGATAAGGCAGGTCCAGCAGACCCAGTGAACAAGAGGAGGTGCTCCTGGCAGCACACAGTCATCTGAGGAGGAAGAAAAACAAAACATGTTGGCGGCTGTGAATGGATTCATGCTGTCTCCCTGATGAATGACATTGCAGGATTCTCATGTTTGATCAAGGAGTGAGATGACCACAGAAAAATAAATTAATTAATTAAGAGTGATTTGATGAGGGTATATTCCACAGTATTGTTGTCAGTCTGTTGTCCAACCAAAAAGTTAATGAAATATTAACAGATCTACAGTGGCTTGTTAGGCATTAACTGTGTGACTTCATCTGGTATCTTCCATTCCCATATGATAAATGCAGCAGTGAACCGGTCCCGCCCATAGAAGCACCTGACAGTTAAGACACTCCCCATTCCTCAGTAAGAGAGGCAAGGCATACAGTCTCAGCTGCTCGTGGCCTACACAGACAGCTGCAGTCAGTGAAGCTGCATGGAGCTTCCTTCTGTAAACAGATGTGCTCATTTTGCCCACTATACTGGTGCATTAAAATCTATGGTTTACTTATCAGAATTCTGCATTTCTCCTCATATGGTACCCAGGCTAATTCCTGATTAAAACAGTGTCTCTGATTGTGATTTGATAAACCAAACTGTGTTGCTATACAAATGCTTGATTCAGCTTCATACTCAACTGCTTTTGCAATGTTTTAGAACTGACACTTTTGAGCATCAGGATAAACAATTTGTAACCATGACATATATTGATTCTTTGGTGTATATGATTTGAGCAAAAACAGCTTCTGGCCTGGGAAGCAGTTTTTTTTTACAATAACTGTAAACTGATAGCAGTTTGCACACATGATGGGTTGGCAGGAAATCCTAGCTCGCATTAACTAGAGTGTGGCACATAAGCAGATTTACAGTCCTGCACTGAAAATGTAGTTTAGGGCTCAGTAACCCTGGTTGTTAGACTTTTGTTCAGCAATTTCAGTATGGGATTTAAAAAAGTCTGTCTTCAAAACAAGTAGAGAATAACAAACTTTTGGAACACTGGTAGATATGTCACAAATGAATTCTAAGCTTCATTTTAATTATACAAAAAAATATATTAGGAAATGAAAAATGACTGCTGTAACACTGTAAAAGTTCCTTGCCTTGTATATATATACATATGTATATATATATATATATATATATATATATATATATATATATATATATATATATATGTATATATATATGTATATTTATATATATGTATATATATGTATATGTATATATATATATATATATATATATATATATATGTGTGTGTGTGTGTGTGTGTGTGTGCGTGTCTGTGTGTACACTGTGGATAGAAAGAAACACAGACAGGCATTCCTATAGTAGAAAAGATAGCCATCTAAATAGTTTAGTGTTTTGCATGCACGTGGCTAAATAATCACAGATAGTTCATAGGTTCATAGGCAGGTACTAGGCTATTGGCCCTAGGGCCTATACAAGCCTAGCCAAAAATGTACCCTGGCTTTCGCCACCCAAGAAAATTATTTTCCTGTGCCCCTGTCAAGCAGAACCACAGAAGTGATCCCCGTGGCGAATTTCCTATTACCCATCCAATCATCAAGATTTTTCTTGAAGAGTGCTAATGCGGAGCTCTGTTTGACATAGCTTGGTAGTCTTTGTGCACTATGTAATGAATTTCAGGCATTAGACAACAATAACAACAATGAAAAATGAATATCTGAACTGTGTTGGCAGGGGTAACAGTATACCAGACTAATGTGCATACCAACATGTGGACAGTTGGTGGCTACCCTGACATCCTCCTGAGATCACATGACCACTGACATTCCCCTATCTCATGATTACCCACCACACTTGATGTATACAAGTCCATTCTTTCAGCTATTCAGTCTCCATATTTCGGGACTCACTCTAGTGAGACCCGACATTTCAAATGGTTACAGTAAAATTATATATGTGGAGTGCCTTTACCAGACAAAATGTAGAGTCATATTTAGGATCTGGATTTTGGCAATCTTAACAAAGGCATGCTGGCATTGTTAGTGATGTCAGAAACACACTGGATATGACAAATGCCATTCTATTCTGGGATTGGACTTTTGGTGTTTGAAGAAGCTAGAAAGCCGTGAGTTTAGCAGCGAGCTCCTGAATGAAATTGTAAGTTTGCAGAAAGTGGACTTCTTTGTTTCATGAGCCAGGAAGCATTTTTTTTCCTGTTTGTTAAGAAATTATGATTATTTTCCTAACTTGACAGATATATATGGAGTCGCTACTGAATATCAATACCCTAATTTTATAGGTTGTGACTTGTCTGATTTATCTAAATCTGAGCAGAGCAAAAGCACTCACTTTTTATATTAAGGCGAATTAAATTGAATAAATAAATTTAATCCACATATCTGTTATAACCCCCGTTTGTTGCATTTTATATCTGTTTATAGATATGTATGTGAATGAAAAGGGTTGGAGAAGAACGAATTTACTTGGTTAAGAAATAAAGGAAAAACTAAAATTATTATGCCTACCAGTAGTGTATCTGTCCGATGTGCAAGACCACTGAGTATGTGTACGTATGTGTGTGTGTTGTGTCCTCCTGAATAAATATATAATAGTGGTTAACAAGTGTGCTGTTTAGAGCACTATGCAGATGACACATTTTTTTAAACCATTTGTACATATTATAGTTTGATATGTGAGCTCAGACATGGCTCATTCGACCTGCTGCACAATGCCACATTCAGATGAGTGTCTTGCAGCTGAGTAGGTATAGTTGCTGGGCTGACATATGTCATTAGATGTGTACACAACTATACAGTAGATCCAAAATGATGCCTAATACTCTATAATGTTGTTGCACTGATTTATTGTACAGTTTGCCATTTTTATTTGGATATGAGAAGATTGGTATGGAGGGCTGATGCATTACTGGTAAGAGCAAGGAGGATTGAATACTCATTGTCAGGAAAACTGACTTTCCATATCACATATACTTCCACTGTCCACAGTTAGACCCAAGGCTTGCTGACCGGTAGTTTATCAAAAGTAAATTTGTTCCCTAGCATTTCAGACAGCAGATGTAGTGAATAAAAATGTATAGATTTGTTGTATTCCCGAAACAGAGTTGAATTAAGTTTTTGTTTTGTTTTTTTGTTTTTTGTCATGCACAGCAAATGCAAATACATTCAGAGTAAGGCAAACTATGCTTCATATACATACCTACACATACATGCTACATATATCTGCATATTGCAGTGAAGTGGAACACATGTCCCCTTAAGTAATACTGAAGACATATAACTGTATCTATACTAATGAAAATAAAAGACAAAGTGTGTGCAACAAAGTTGTCATAAGACAGTCGGCATGGTTAACAGGCATCCTCTGGAGAAATGCAGAGGAGTTTGCAGGCTGCTCAGAGTCATGAGCAGAGAGTGACAAGGACACGGAGGTCACCTTTGGAAATCACTGAAGAGTGAAAGAGTCAAAGTGTGAGCTGCCTTGGTCAGAGACTGAGGCTTTAGGCCAGACAAGGCCTGCAGCTTGAGAAGATGCTCACGGTAGAAAAGTACATTGTTTCAAAGCATGCTGAAACAGAGAGAGAGAGACAGAGAAGATGGTGTAATGACACAAACAACATGTAAGCAGAAAGGGGACGTAATATTTTCTGAGCTAGTGCCTTCATCAACGGTAGAAGGCCCTGTAAGGAATACTTTTTATAATCTTTGGAAAATAAAACCAAAGAATTTTATTTTCAAAAAGAATAGAAAATCAAGGAGGTTGTTATTGAGTCCATGTAAGATAGCTGTATAGATCCGGAACTGGAAAAACTGAACCAAAAGAAAAAAAAAACATACATGCACATATACACATTTTAAGCAGTCTCCCAATCAAGTTAATGTGAGTATTTGCTTTAGATTAGAAGTACTCATCCTGTCAAAATGTAACTTTTTGAGTCAGTGTGTGAACACAGTAAAGTAGGGACTGGGAATATGATCTTTCCTGACTGTTGTGTGATGACAGAAATAAAGTCATCTGTAATGGGGATGCAGGGAATTGTCCTCTGAAGAAAATGTATTTCATGTTGATGTGTTTGTTGCCGTGTGCTGTGTGGGGTGAAAGTTTGTGTTTTTGCATTGTGGGACTGTGTGTGTGTGTGTGTGTGTGTGTGTGTGTGTGTGTGTGTGTGTGTGTGTGTGTGTGTGTGTGTGTGTGTGTGTGTGTGTGTGTGTGTGTGTACGTGTCTGGGTATTTTACTTTAAAACTTACAAGCTCGACTCCAAATGTTCAAATCTTGTAAGATCAAACTGGCAAAAAGAAACAAAACAGTGTTTTTACCAAGACCTGGACTATGCAGGATCACAGCACAACAGGTTCTGGGATATTGGTCCTTTTCCCATTGTGGTGCAATTTTGGAATTGGAATATATAAGTATCAAAGTAGAACATGGGTGCAGAAGGGACTTGCCCACCCTGCAAAAGCAGATGTACTATGTGTTTTGCATTTTTTGGTCATACAAGATTCGAGCATTTGAGCTTGATCCTGCAAGTTTCGAAAATTTGTATTTTTTAGGTTCTAAAGTAGAACTGTGTCTGGGTGATCAGCCTGTAGAAGCTGAGTATAGCAAAGCTGTGTGTGTGTGTGTGTGTGTGTGTGTGTGTGTGTGTGTGTGTGTGTGTGTGTGTGTGTGTGTGTGTGTGTGTGTGTGTGTGTGCGCGCGCGTGCGCGCGCACGCATATGTGTGTATGTCTGGGTAGACACCATGTGGAAGGTAAGTGTTGCAAAGCCATTTCTGTACATGTATGTTTTTGTGCTGCCTGCACAACGATACTTCAGTGAGTTCACTGAGTGGTTTCATGAGTTTTAGAGTGTGTCTGTAGGTGCTTGTTTGGGCTTGCATGGATGCATCCATGTGTGGTATGTTTGGGGTGTTTGTGCATGTGCATGGTGGGTGATGTCTACGCTATTTCAGTGTTTGAACTGGTATGCAGAACAGCAGTGTGGTCAGAACTGACTGCTCAGAGCTTGATTCAGAGATGCAGTAATCAACTGCTAATTATATGTGTCTGTGTAGCTTTACAATGTCTTGAAATCAGAGATTCTCTCCAAAGTGCAGGTTGTACAACCCACATTGGCCAATTCAAATTTGGCTGAGAGAATCTCTTTGAATTCCAGGTGAAGTCTTTTTATGCCCTGTCATAATTAAATATTAAAATAGAACACAGGAAAAGAAAATGCAATAGGTAGACCATTTTCAAAGAACAATAATTCTTCTCTGGGTAGATATACAGGTATATAATGGTCTTTCTTGAGGTGGGCAGGCAGGCAGCATTGAGCGTGGGTCTGTATTAGGTACACAAACTTTTAAAAGTTCAACTGTCATATGGTCGACACCATATGATCGAACCTGCAAAAGTTGGAATATCTAATAAAATAAATAAATAAATAAACTACACAAAACACCTACCTGAATGTTTAAGCAGGGGGGGCAAGCACCCCGACACCCTCCCGCTCTTTAAATATACCAACTCCGAGATCGCACTACAGTGCAGAAAAGGGAAATCAAATCTTCCCGTTCCGCGCTGTATGGAGATCTCTGTTACAACGTTCGAACATTCAAAAATCTGAACATATGGTGTTGACCAAATGGCACTCGGAATTTTGAATGTTCGAACATTCAATATAGACCCTTGAGCATCACCACACCCCTGGTGGGTCCCTTATTTACCTGTTAATACCCACCCTGTCAGATATTGTTGCACATTAAAAATCCAAAACAAACTTCACCCTTTACTCCAATATAATCCTTAAGTTTAGTAATATTCCTCCAAGCTCTTAAGTGTTCACAGAATGATAGAGTATAGAGTAAATGGGGAGAGGATGCATGCTGAGATCTGTCCAAAAATATTAATGGGTGTTTGCTCGATTGCAGAACAACCATGCATTTTTATACCTGTTGACCATATGACAGTTGAACTTTTAAAAGTTTGTGTATCTAATACAGACCCATGCTCAATGTTGCCTGCCTGCCCACCCCAAGAAAGACCATTATATACCTGTATATCTACCCAGAGAAGAATTATTGTTCTTTGAAAATGGTCTACCTATTGCATTTTCTTTTCCTGTGTTCTATTTTAATATTTAATTATGACAGGATTTTTTTAGATCTTGTTTGTAATAGGAGATACTTCCTCCAGACAGAATATCTGTATTGGAAAAAGGATTTTGAACTTATAACTTTTTTCTTCATGAAAATGTTTTAGATACAGTAATTACTGTATTAAACTAAAAATACTGATTCTTCTCTTATTTATGATTTTGTGATTATGACTCAACTGTTGTAGACAGTATTTGAACTGCAATATGGCTATTAGGAGAAACATTGGCTGCAATGAGAAAACACCTCATTATCTGCTAATTTGCACATCTCTGAATCACCCTTAACAAATGTGCAAATCAGCACTTTTCTGAGGTAATCAACACAGGTAGTCCATGAATCATGTTGGAACATACACCCCTCATTCACTCTTCCTCACACATGCAAACAAACACACACATCTCTTGCACGTCTGAGTTGACAAGAGTGCTCCTGATGCAGCCTCTTTTTTCTCTGCCAGTTATACATCATGAATGATTAGTCAGCCAATAATGACCGACATTATAGTTCCAGTCTTCTTATTGTTTGCACAGTGCATTGTGATGCTAGGCATAATATAAAGAGTATTTCTGGTGTCTAGTGACCCCACCAATGTTGTAGAATTTGCTCTTTAGTCCAGGGGGAGTGTAGAGGTATGACATCCCCCCCCCCCCATACACATACAATCACACATTTGTGCATACACTGCACACACACACAGATACACATACAGCCCCTACTTCACCCACTTGCACTCATGGACACACTAACAATACACACCTACACTCTCGTTTAACCGTTCATCTAATGTAAGATTTGAGTTAGTGTTCTCCCTACCACACTCAGTACTCTTTTTGGCTTTTTGCACCCTATAGAGAAACAAGAATTATTAGGACCTTCTTCAGAAGGGTGTTTATGCTATTTATTGCACATGCATTACTGCTTTATGGTATACATGAGAAACTGTTTGGAAAGTAAAAATTAGTTTGCAGGAATACATTTGGATGGTAACAAAATGCTTCTGTGAGTTCTATGTCTGCTCACAGCAATGCAGTACATGCTGGTAATTTTGGAACCATTAAACATATAGGTCTGTGCGCAGCTTCAGTAAGAACTGGCAACAATATTGAAGATGTAATGCTAATGGCGAATCTCAACTGATTTTTATAGATGCTGTCTGTTTTTTATAACAAAATAAATTGAGTTTATTTACTGTAGTTTTTCTCGTCATTTGTATTATTTATTTCATTGTTGACTTTACCTTTAACTAATTTATTGTGTAAATGGAAGGACCCTTGCCTGGATAACTGGTGTGTTTATACTGGATAATTTCAACTGAGTGTTACTTAAATATTTTATTATTGCTCTATAACCCCTAGAAGGTTTCTTGCAGATGATATGAGAGAGAGAATGAAATAAAGGTCTGCTTTTTTATTCCATCTTCTTTTGTTCTATGTTTAATTCCTGTGATAAACTGGTGCCCTATGCTGGATTAGTTTCTCTGTTGTGTGCCAAGTAAGTACCAGGACAGGGTCTAGCCCCAACCCCATTCCATGACCCTGAAATGCATAAAGCAAGTTGTTGTTGTTGTTGTTGTTGTTGTTTGTCTTTCGGCTTTTTCCCGGTTAGGGGTCGCCACAGCGGAACTCCAGTCTGCTAATGATTGGCAGTAGATTTTCACGAACGCCGAGGTGCCAGCTCGACGTTCAACCTTCAACGAAGGCATGCCCATTTATGCATGTCTTTCGAACGCCCAACCAACCGCGGGGAGGACATGCAGACACCACACAGAGAGCATTTCCCGTACTCCAGCTGAGAATCGAACGGGAGAACCTCAAGTATTAGGGAATAAATGAATTAACTACAGTGTCTGTAGACAGCCACCAGAAATGTTACTGAGCCAACTAGCACTCAAGTGTGCCAGTCTCATGAGCTTACACACCTCCCCTCAGCTCTTAAAGTGAAGATAAAAAAAAAAAAAC
>NC_056733.1:517362602-517372602 GCF_019279795.1 Protopterus annectens
AACATAAGTAAAACTGTTTTCTGTTTTTCTGTTAAACACAAAAAAAAAAACACCAACAAAACAGTTCTGTCTGACTCATAAATCCAGTGATAGGCCTTACCTGTTGTGTTGTATTTGACTGTAAAGTCCATGCCGACCACTTATAGTTCAAGGTCACAGTTAAAATATCTGTCCTTCATGCTTATTCTTCAGGAAAAAAAGAATTATCTGGAACTCTATTTTTGCATCTCAGAAAGCAAAGTAAGAGTTTCAGCTTACAGCCTAATTGATAATTCAAGTCCAAAACATAATTAAGGATCTGAGACAGTACAGCATTAGTGGTAATAATCATTTTACAGACCCACAATTTGTCCATAAAGCATCTTTTAAGTAGAAAGCAGCTGTATTTCTGTGACTGTGTGCTGGCAGGCCACTAATGAATAGACCTTGGGTGCAGTTCCGACAATGCATATTATGCAAGATTATTCAAAAAAGGAAGAAGGAGCTTGCTAATGGTTAATAATCTACAGTCATCAGGTGGTACCTCAGGGGAAGGCATGGACATCACAGAGGTAAGGACCCCTCTAAAGAAATAAAAAATGAGTCATTGCTCATTTTAGGAAACAAATTTATCAGAACCCTACAGGGGATGTGTCTGAGACAGCTAAGCAGAGAAGCCACCCAGGGAGGTTTAACGATGGTGCAGTTCTCGCAAACAGGGATGGAGATGACTGCCAGTTTCTATGCTGTTAGTCATCTGTGATCAAGCAGTCACCATACAGTGCAGTTCACCATGAGTACAATTATGCAGCCACTGTAGAAAAATGATGGTACTGGGCTTTAACAAGGCTTACATTAGCAAGAAGTAAAAAGAAGTAATAAGGGAAAGTTTTCACAGCCATCAACGTCAGTCAACATACGGCATGGTTCATGGAAAACATTGATATATGATCAAACTGATGTTAGTGTTTCAATGTGATGTCTAGACAACCCAGATTTAAGAGTAAAGGAGAACACCTCATAATACAAGAATCAAATGGGCCAGGAGGACACAATCTAAACTGCTAGGGATGTAAGCAATGTATATACTAAACAACAGAAGTGGGTTTCTAAGGGTCAGTAAACTAAAAAGGTATATAACATAGATGCTAGATAAAAAAAGAAAAAACAGAGCTACTAAGCACGAACTTCTGCTTCACACACCCAGAACAAAAATGTAAAAAAGTTCCAAAACCAAGCACTATCTTCCAGATAGATGGCTCGGTAGCAGTCTTTTGACAGCAGAAAGGCTTCAGAAAATACTGGGAGAACCACGCATAGATAAGGTGGTGAGCAAAGACAACATTCAGAATGGAATTCTATTAAGCTATAAAAATCCTTGCTACAATGGAAAGGAGAGAACTATTTCCCTTTCTTCCTTCCCTCCTCCATTCTGTCTCTGACCTCTTAAACCATCTACCTTCTATAATTGAGCAGTCTTATCACATTAATATCTCCTTCCATTCTACTCTTGCCACCCCCACCCCCATTTTCCCCTCTTCTTGCTATAATAGAGTTGCTGATTCTCATAAATATATTCTAGTGTGGTTTGGAATTTATGATAACATAATGTACCAATTTTCAGTAGTATATGCAATATTAAACATTTAATACAATGCTAATTTAATATATAATTACAATGATTACCACATTTGTTGTGTACTTTAAGTAGCTTAGAGGACTCTCCATGTGGCATTCTGTTATATCACTTTTACTTGTACATTGTATAGTTTGCAAACATAGTAAAAAGCAATGTCTTTTCGGCTTTTCCCAGTTAGGGGTCGCCACAGTGGCTCACCGGTCCGCTAATGATTGGCAGTGGATTTTTACGGTGCCAAGGTGCCAGCCTGATGCCCAACCTTCAAGGAAGGCACACCCACATGCACACACACCTACCTGCGTGTCTTTATCATTTACGCAGCCGCAGGGAGGACATGCAGACTCCGCACTGAAGGAACTCCGGCCGAGAATTGAACCGAAGAACCTCTTGCTGTGAGGCAGCAACACTAACCGCTGCACCACCGCAGCCAAGTTTGCAGACATAGTACTCTGCATTAATTGTCCTCTGATATGCCACAATTTCTGTTGATGTGTATGTTGCATCCCATAATGATTTCTAATTTTTTTTTGTCTTTATCTCTGTTTTTGTGCTATTATGTCTAGGCCATAGTTAGGAACAGTCTACCCAACTGGTTAGCAAACAAATAAATAAAAATAAAAAATAAGCTAGCAAGTGTTGAGCACCACTTAGGCAAGTCCCACCTAATTCTATTCAACCTGTCTCTCTATAGATTCTGTCTGACAAGTATGCAGAAAAGCCATAGTTGTGTCACTACACAGCAGAGACCCCACATCTATAAACTTATTAATCTTATAGTATTTCAGATAAGTAATAGAATGCATAATTGTTGAGCCAATAAGGTGATCTTCAAATCAGTTATTCTAACCAATTCTGATTTGTAAAATTCAAGTCTTATCTATTTGCCCTGGAAAATTTCTTTGACAGGGTCACGGAAGCTCTAGGCAAGGGTCTGTCCAGCCATGTCACTTACTTTGATCTGACTAAGGTCTTCCAACACCACCCCTCACCCAAATATCACAGATAAAATTTCCCCTCTGTTCATTAACCCGTCATGTTCATTGGATAGTACTTTGGCTCACTGACGGAACTCACACTGCAAAACAGACTATGGCTCAGTAAGTTGTGGATGAGTAAAATGTATGTGCATTTGTCAAATCCCCTTCTGACACTCAGATTCTAAAGGATGGCCTGGATGAAGCCAGTATCTAGTACATCAGTAATGCACTATTCTAAGAGCCAATGGGGTATATCTAGCTTGAGTAAGGTCCCCACTCCCTCCTCTTATTGCATCACTGGTAGCCACCCCCCCCCAAAAAAAGTAAAAACAAAACAAATACAGACATGCAGTCATCGGGGACTTGGGTACCTGTGTTAAGGCCTTTCTTTTGATTAACATGTCTTTTTCATGGTGAAAACTGCCTTTTACCTTGTAAATCTTATCTGTCATGGTTTCTTACTCACGCCCAGGGAGGTTTTGATACCACTGTATTCTTCCGTGATCAGACCTATTTTGGAATACAGTGCCCTATTTGGGTGCAACTGTCTAAGTACCTTTCTTAACTTGAAAGACCCCACACATTCCTAACCTATAAGATCTCTGGTTTAGCCAACCTAAGCTTCCCCAGTATGTTAAATGCCCAGTCTCCCTTTTTCATGTAATAAAAAATGCTGAGGGGTGACGTCTGTTAAGAGTATCGTATAAAAAGACCCTACCTTCTTCAATCTCTTCCACCTTCATAAAACTACCAATCTTATAAATATCCATTCTAAAGCCCTTAACATCCATTGTGGAATTAACAACATCTGCTAGCTTGATCAGGTCTTGACCCCCCCCCCCCAGCATATCCTTAGTTTTAGCAAAAGACTCCCTTTACATATCAAACAGTGCAACCATTAGAGGTCTTCAAACCACCCCAGATAATTAGAACAATTTTTATTATCCCTTAACCAGGTGAAATTATATGCTTATGCTACTACTTGGGAGACTTGGCTAAGCCTCTCAATGGCTCAGTGGCCATAAGCTTAGTAAAAACATATGTACTCATGAACCTATAAGGAAAACAAAATGACGACATTGTTGATACATCTTTAACACTATGGAAAAATACAGTTGTACCTCAGCAATCAAGAAGGATAGCTGAAGTTCCACTTTGTAGTAGCAGAACCAGGGCATGGACAGAATAAAGGAAAAATGGATTGCAAGAAGAGCTGTAGAGCACCTAGAGGCCACATCACACAGACATCAAGGCAGTCCAGGTTCAGGACAGGAAGGAGACATCAGCAAAAGTCATATACATCTCTCTCTGGCTGGGTGCCCAAAGTATCAAACCAAAGAATGGCGGTGGAATGTGGCCTGCAAAAGAATCATACTCACTGGGCCTCAGATAAGCATTGCACCCTAAGAGTTTTGAAAGCACTGTAGTTGCTTCACTATATGTAAATGATAATGAAACAATCTGAACAAATATAAAGGTGGCTGTCCCTGCCACGGCTGTTCTTCAACAAACGTGCATACATACTCACACTGATGGCTAACTTATTGTGTCCATTCCACCTACTATATGTCTTTGGAAAATGGAGCACCCACAGAAAACCCACATGAGCACAGGGAGGACAGGCAGACTCCATATGGAAGAAGCACCCACCAAGAATCAAATTGCAAAACCTCTTGTTGTGAGGCCGCAAGACTGCCCGCTGCATCACTTTGCCCAATTCTGGGGGTAAAGCACATGGTAAATTAACACATTCCTCTCCCAAACTGCCCCACTAGCATGCAGCTCAGATGGGAGAGACAGCACAGTGCTGTGCTGCATGTTTTCATGTAAAAGCACTGCAGGGGGTCTGTCTCTTAATTCCAGAAAGTTACCATGCATACCACATGTATACCATGTACACTATATGTATACCATGCATACCACATGTATACCATGCGTACCACGTGTATACCATGCTCACCACATGTATACCATGCATACCACATGTATACCATGTGCACTACATGTATACCATGCGCACAAGTATACCATGTGCACAGCATGTATACCATGCATACCACATGTATACCATGTGCACTACATGTATACCATGCGCACAAGTATACCATGTGCACAGCATGTATACCATGCATACATGTATACCGTGATCACCACATGTATGCCATGCTCACCACATGTATACCATGCATACCACATGAATACAATGTGCACCACATGTATACCATTACCATGCGCACCACATGTATACCATGCACACCACATGTATACCATGAGTACCACTTGTATACCATGTGCATCACATGTATACCATGCACACCCCATGTATACTATGTGGTAACATTTATGAATTCATCTCATTGTTTATTCAGTATTCTCATTCTGACGTCTCACCTAATAAAAAGACAAAAGAACTAAGAAGTAAAAAGGACTGTATTTTTCTGTTTACTCAGGGTGCTGTTTTTTTTTTCTATTTATAAAGTTGCACTTTATGCTGTTTTTTAAGACACAGATTTTGATGTAAAGGATAATCCACATTAACTGTCCTATCAAAATGCTCAAAGAATCACTGATGCTTGATAAGCTTCTTAATAATGTGAACCAAGGTACCTCAGATAATATTCAGCAACCCACTGTTAATGGGCAGAGGATAATTACACAACCCAAGCCAAACTATGAGAGTAGTAAAGCGATCTCAGGTTCAACAGAATGAGATATGTGATGCGTTCACCTGCAGTGCCCGAATTAGAGAGCCATAAACACGCTGAGGAATGGAATACCAATATAGTAAGTGCAAAGGAAAACTATTAGCAGATATTAATACACTTCTTGCTTATGCATAAACATAGCGGCTTGTTTGGACTTGAGCTATAACTAGAGGAGGGTGAAGAGGGCAGCTGCCCTGGACATGTGCTATCAGAGGGTGCAATCGCCTTGTGGCTTCATAATGAACACCAGTACTGCATTTCTGTTATGGCTGAAGTGCTCACTGTGTGATTTGAATGTAGTAACAATAGCAAGCCATGAGAAGACTTTTGTTTTTGGGTCCTCAACTTTGAGTTGAGGGGGTGCCTGTTTGGGGATCTGAAAAGGGTACCAGACGAGATAACTATGGTTTTGGTCCAGACATGGAAAAATATGTATCTGACTTGTTTTACTGTAATGCATAACTGCTGGGATTGTAAAAAAAAGCTGGGTGCCATCGTGACTGATACAACTCTATCAGTAACTACCGTCAGTGCCCTATGGTGGAGGAGTATAAAGAAAATCTGAACTTTGAATTGTTATGAAAGTTTTAATGCAGGACTTACAATGTTGTTTCTGACATACCATCCAAAACCTCAGGACTGACCGGAGAAGGAGGGACTTCGTATGGTGACGATATTGGGAAATAACACTGAAGAAGTGGGGATTATGTAATTAAGTTATATACTTAGTAGTTCCATCTTCCATAACTTTTAGGTCTGATGCCACATTTATTTGGACCACTTGACAAATAAAGCTTCCTCAATTTGTCCAAAATCCCCCCACTCTCCCATCTTGCATCATACTCTCCAGCTCTTCAGCAGCCAATGTTGAGCCGAAGAAAAAAGGCAAATGAAAGGAAAAACAGAACACCAAAAACATTAAATATTTGGAATGGAAGGAGGAGAGTATGCTACAAAGATGAAACTTCTTCTAAGATATCTGCCATTATTGTAAATACATACTTTTGTATTCAATAAGAAAAGGCCTGTCCTTTGTAGACATTATGACAGAGTACCTTATTAAATCTCTAGGAGACCACAATCATGGGAACATTCCATAAATGAATGTAGCCCGTAAAGAAGCTCTTGACCTGAAAATAATATCCAACTTTGCAGTGTCTCAAAGAATTGTGAAAGGAAGACCATGCTGCATTTGCACAGACATTATCTATGGTGGCATTATGAAAAGAGGTAGGGAAATAGGGATAACTTTAACGAAATGTGGTTTGGGAGTTACAGGAATAAGTGTTCCATATTTATTGCCATGGAAATAAATGTGGTTAGCTAACTACCTGGAAAGGATGAGTACAGAAAGTTTTCTGCTGAACTATGACCTAGAAAAAGAAAAAAATAATATTAGTCACTCTTGTTGTACAATTTGGTTCTGTCCTCATAAAATCTAAGCAGCCTATTGACATCCATGTGAAGCCAGTGGTAATGCCAGACTATAGGAAACCATTATGAGAATGCCAAGCTGAATGTGACAATGTATTCTCTTTCCTTTTTCCCTTATTTTATTTTCTCTGCTTCCTGTGTTTAATGTTTGTCTGCAGTGTGTGTTCTCACAGTAAAAAAGTGGCAGTCTGTCTGTCCAGAAGTGAAGAAAGGTCAGGGAAATCTGCTGATCCTCTCTATATGATGGCACCTCTTTTACTATAACAAGTATGAGAGAGCAATGGACCAAGTCACTTAGAACCATATTTTATAGCATCAAGTGTAGCCCTGCCACTGCATGCAGTCTATGATCCATATTCGCCTATCTTGAGGATACTGTGCACCACAGTAGATGGCCACAGTGGTTGGTTCATACAACTCTTCCCTATACAGCTCCACGTAGAGTTTGCACTGCTGCATGCAGCTCCATTCATTGGTGAGTTTGAGATGGAGAGGTGGCAATAAATGTAATGATTAGAACATCTTTTAATATACAACTGGGATTCTCTTATTCAAGGAAAACTGATGTGCTTTGAGAAACCTTGGTAACTGTTATGTTGGTATACAATGTGTTTCTTTGCAAGTGATGACGTCATGAGCACAGGGACTGGAAAAGGATATATACTAAATAATTATTCATGATGCCTTTCTCAGCCTTTCTCAGAAATCATCCCATCTAGGACTAACGAGCTATTCCAGGGACAGTATTTTTGTAACAAGATAGCTAGGGAACTTGGACATCTAGGGTTAGTTTGTTCCTGTATGCATCCTTATTTATGCTTATTGCCTTGTATGTTGACCTGAATATATTTTACTCTGTATTTGTACCATTTGCTTTATTATGTAAGAAAAATGGATTTATTTATTTATTGTTAACGTCTTATCTGGTATTTCTTTATTACAAATGTAGTTATGCACTGTTAATATGAGAAGAAGGTGATTATTGTTTACGCTGTGAGGTAGAAAAATGTTGGGTACAAACTTATGAGACTGTTTCAATTGACTACCAATGAAGGAGATATTAATGGGTGAATTTCATATCTGGCTTATTTTAAAGCAGTCTGGTAATTGAATTCTCTGACATTTTTCAGAGTGGTGGCAGGACAACCTGACCAGAAAGGATGCTGCGGGAAATTGGAACATTCTGCCAGTGTTACTTGGGATATGTGTGCCAAAACAATTTGTGTGAAAGGCAGTTACTGTGAGTAAAAGGTACACTGGAAGGCACTAGTTTACAAAGAGGGCTGTAAGGCTCTGTAGATGAACAGTGAGTGCTCTCAGTGTGAACGTGAAGGTTGTAAGCCCACAACTAGGAGAGCAGTGCCTTTGTGGAGACAGTGGTGCCACCCATTCTTTGCACTTGGTGGCAGTGGTGCCACATTAACCTCTGCACTTCCTGGCACTGGTGCCACCTCATCATCTGCACTTGTTGGCAGTGGTGCCACCTCATCCTTCACATTGGATGGCAGTGGTGCCACATTAACCTTTACACTTGGTGGCAGTGGTGACACCTCATCCTTTGCACTCAGAGGCAGTGGTACCACCTCATCCTTTATATTGGATGGCAGTGGTCCTACCTCAGCTTTGCATTTGGTGGGAGTGGTGCCACCTCATCTTTTGCACTTGGTGGCAGTATTAGATCTTAATCTTATCCTTAAATTTGAAGCGCTCCACAATCCATATAATGAAGCATATTCACTAACTATATTTATTTATTTATTTATTCTAGTTTGATGACCGGGGAGGTCCACTGGGCCTGGGGAGCCCGTTTTCAGTGGAGGCCCGGGGAGAAAAGCTCCAAAATACAAAGTTTAATTACATTATTAATTACAAAGAAAGTTAGGATTACAAACAATAGGTAGCATTCTAAAGAGAAAAACAATATTTACAATTTAGTTCACTGGGCTTAGGGAGCCTACTTTCAGTGGAGGCTCGGAGAGAAGAAGCTACACAATACAAAGTTTAATTACATGAATACTTTCAGTGGAGGCTCGGGGAGAAAAGCTCCACAATACAAAGTTTAATTACATGATTAATTACAAAGGAAGTTAGGGTTGCAAGCAACAGGTAGCATTCAAAGGAGTGAGAAAAAAAAATAAACAGTTTAGATTCAGGAGTAAAAACAGGCATATAGTATCATGGCTAGATATATATATAGATATACATATAGAGGGACAAAAAGAGGGAGAAGGAGATTTTTTACTTGATTTGCTCAGATTTAATCCTCCTGTGGCAACTTTAAGCAAAAGGACAGGTTACTTTAAGTGCCACCCTTTCCTTACGGAAAATTAATTAAGAATGTGTAACAGAAAAAAATGTAATGATCCTCTTATCTGATGTAATATCTATTAAGAAGGTGGTTTTCCAAGACTGGAACTTCTGATTCATGGAAACTGCAGGTTAAAAGAATAGAAGATAAAGCTTCTGAAGTCCAAAGTATATGCCTTGTGGAGGGACAGTATCTCTGACAGGAGATCTGAGGTGCTGAGGTGAAAGCACCTCACAAAATGACTGTACAGATTTTACCAGCACCAAGGGAAGAAGAATCCAGACCAGAGCAGAAGTTTAAAATTGCTACCAAAATTCAGTGATAGACGAGAGACTGAACAGTGAATCAAAAATCTCTGAAATGTAAGAAAAAAATACAGGAATAGGGGTAGTAAAAGTATGAGTTTGTTATTTGCGTAGACAGAAAAAAATGATGCCATTGTCTAAACACATTACTCAACTTGAGACTTTAGAGATTCTGAACCTAAAATTTCAATAGTCAGAAAACCCTCAATTATCCGGACAGAATGCCACTCCTCTTTTTGTGCTTGGTCTCTTACAGACTCCAAAACTGACCTCCTTTTCTTTCACAGAATAAATAGTACCTCATATGCCCTGATAAAGGAACTAAACCTTAGCCTACAGATAAATAGAGCATAATTGGCATGACAGATTTGTATCCCAGTGTATCCCCATCTCTGGAATTAACTTCTACTTTATGTCAATTAAAGTTGCACATTTACCATCTTCAAGGCAAACCTCAACAATTAAAATGGCAGCCTCCAATCCCCCGCCACCCTCCACCTCACTCTATCTTGTGCTATCCTCCTTAAGATGGAGGAAACTTCTGAATGCAGTTTATTGGTTAGGCTGCTGATGGTTTGCAGACTGACTACCTAGTATTTACCTATGAACCTGCATCCTGGTACATTTTCTGAATAGAAGGCCTCTGAGAGAAC